>NC_139523.1:3705631-3905631 GCF_947247035.1 Vipera ursinii
TTTGCATTCTGTGCGGGTGGGAAAGAATCAGAGTTAACTTGGAAGAATCGTCCATTCAAATGCAATGTTTCTGCCCAGAATTTGGGGCCTGGTTTCCCTGCAACTGGAGGCCAACCAAAGTAATTCACGGAGTCTCCTGTGTTTAGTTGGGTTGATGCTGCCTGCATGCAGAAAACTGTGGGGTGCTGAGACCACAACAGTTTCTTGGCACAACAACCTTAGACGGAAGCCTGTCTGGTCCTTCCCAGCTTTCGCAGGAAAGTCAAACTGACATCCGCTGGGGAAGACTTTTTTAAGGAACCCTTTCTTGAACAGGAGCAACGATCTACTGCACATCTACTCGGTTCGGAAGTCAACGTGAACTCTTTCTCCTCTTTTTTTCTTTTTCTTTTGCCTATGCCTGTCCCATTGTTCTTTCATTAATCAGCACATTGGCAATTAGCCATTGATTAGGCGTCCTGCTAAAGAAATCTTTCCTCATTCTGATCCAAGTTGAATTCATGCAAAAGAGCCTTTTATGTCCCATTTACAGGAGCACCTGTTGAGATCTCTCAGATCCTTTTCATTTCAGGAGAACACCACCCCCCCCCCCCAAATTGGTTCCTTCAATGAATATTGGTACTTTCACTGCTGATCATCACTGGTTGGTGCCAATTACTCCACAACTGAAATTGCAGACAACAGCGTATATACAGAAGCAGCAGTTTCTGTAATAAGGGACAACGGCTCCTTTGGCAACAGCCTTGGCCTGTCAGTCACCCTCGGTCTGAAGCTGAGGACATGCAACCGTCCTTCCTTCCCACCCCTAAAAGACTCACTTATGCACTTGTTCATGTCAGGATTGCGCACATCAAAATAGCCCAGAGGACACGAGGGCAAGCAGATCCCGGTCTGGCGGATGTCGTTGCGCTCCAGAAGGATGAAGAGTTTTGGAGAGCACTTGAGACACCCATTGAAGTCAGAGCACAGGTCACAGCCTTTGGCACAGCCCTGGCTGACCCCAGTGCCAACTAGGGTAAGGAGAGAGAAACCTGTTACCTGCCATTTTGGTGGAAATACAACAAAATCCCTTTGGATTCATCTTTACTGATGATTGGTAGATCAGTCCTAAACACTTCCCCCCCTAGGACCTGCTCTGTAGCAGAAAAATTAATTCATATCTTGTGTAAATCATAATGCATTTTCTTGGGCTGCTTACAGGTTTCTTTGATCCTCCTCAGCAATAGGATGGATTTAAGCTCATTTCCTGGAATGGGCATCTAGAAGCGTGCTTCCTGCAGTCTTCTTAATAACCTCCAGGGATGGAGCATCCACATCTTCTGGAGGCAAGCTGTTCTGCTGATTAATTGTTCTCACTTCAGGAAGTTTCTCTCTATTTTTAGGTTGGATCTCTCCTTGATTAGTTTCCATCCATTAATTCTTGTCCTGCCCTCAGGTGCTTTGGGAAATAAGTCAACTGCCTCTACTCCATGACAACCACTCAAATATTGGAAGCTTGCTGTCATGTCAACCTTAGTCCTTCTCTTTGTTAGACTAGACATAGCCTGTTCCTCCAACTATTCATCATATCTTCTAGCCTCCAGATCCCTAATCGTCTTTGTTGCTCTTCTCTGCACTCTTTAGAGTCTCAACATCTTTTCTGTACCATGGTAACCAAAACTGGACACAGTATTCCAGGTGTGGTCTTACCAAGGCCTTATAAAGCAGTACTAACACTTCACATGACCTTGATACTATCCCTCTGTTAATGCAGCCTAGGATTGCATTGGCTTTTTAGGTGGCTGCAGCACACTGCTGGCTCATATTGAAGTGATTTTCATTAGGATTACACAATCCCTTTCATTGTTACTGCTAATGAGGCAGGTTTCACCTCCTAATCTGTACTTGTACATTTGTTTTTTCTTGCCTATGTATAAAACTTACTTTTCTCACCACTGATTTTCATTTTGTTAGATAGCGCCCAGTGTTCAAGTCTGCCAAGATCCTCCTGTATCTTAAGCCTGTCTTCTGGGGTGTTGGCTATTCCTGCCAGCTTGGTGTCATCTGCAACTTTGATGAGTTCCCCTTCTATCCCCTCATCTGGATAGCCCGTCCCTTTGGACCTCCCTTCCCCACTCCTGCTCCCCAATGTTTGGGAGCATTTTGGATGCCTGGAAATGTAGCCTCAGGAGAGCATGCAAATGGAGGGCGGTCATACGTACTTTGACTGTGCCATTTGCCCTTCGGGGTCCTGGTGCTACTGATGTAATCTGCCAGATCCACCAGGCTGAGGAAAACCACCAGTGCACACAATCCAAGCTGCATAGTAGCTTCCCAGCAGTGGGAAGGCTGGAAGGCTAAAAGATGAGCCTGTGGTGTTCCCCCCACCCCACTTCTCCTAGTGGATCTGGAGCTTGATCAAAAACACAAGTCTGTATGTACACAACATCTGGTGAGACATCATTCCTGTAATCTACATTCCAGGCCACAGAAACCTTAAGATGCAAGCCACCTGCTTCTGCCCCATCAGCAACGGGCGAGAATGCTGGGAACTGTCCCATCTGGGGGTGGGGGGGCGCTGTGCAGAGCAAGAACCAGTCTGCCTGCGGTCTTCTGCTCGTGCCCAGAAGCTGGAAGGGAAAAAGGGAGGCAGTTAATGGTTGACTGAATCTCAAGGACTGGCTTCATTTCCTTCCCTTTCTATGGCTCTGGATAACATCTGTTTTTCTGAAAAAAGACCCAGTCAGCTTTCAAACTGCTCTGCTGCTGCAGCTTAACATCTATAATAATAATAAACCTTTATTGTCAAAGTACAACATGTGTACATTGAGATTAGCTGAGCCTCCCCCTGTGCTCTCTCCCCCCAACACACAGTGACAACAAACCCTCCATCCCACCACACTATGTGAACCAACTACACCACACACCGGCCTCCCAAGTCAATTCTGCATAAGATTATGTCCCATTCAAAAGCCTAACAGCCCACGGATAAAAGCTGTTCTTCAGCCTGTTGGTACGGCTGGCTATATTCCTATATCTCCTACCGGATGGTAGGAGAGTAAAGAGATACCGTCCAGGGTGTGAGTCATCCCTGAGAATCTTCCTCACTCTTCCAAGGCAACGAGCCCTGGCGAGGTCATCCAGTGGTGTCAGGGGACAGCCCACAATGTCTTGTGCTGTGCTCACTACCCTCTGTAATACTTTCCTGTCCACGGCTGTCAGGCCAGCATACCAAACCACAATACTATACGAGAGGACGCTCTCTATGGTAGACCGGTAAAAGAGGGTCATTAGCTGTTGTTCTACCCTGTTCTTCCGCAAGGTCCTAAGAAAGTGAAGGCTCTGTTGGGCCTTTCTAGCCACCTGGAAACAGAAAGAGACCTCTGTGATTCCAGCAGGGCTTGCAGCTTCTTTTTAAACCTTTAAACCTTTTTTCTGGGGAAGCCGAAGATCCAGTAAAGTACATTTGATGCGTTTTCTGCTGCAGCTCTTGACTCCATGAGCAAAAGGAGGTGAACAACACACCCTTTGATTTTAATTTTAATTTTAATTTTAATTATGATGATGATGATGATGATGATTTAATAATGATAACAACAACAACAATAGAGTTGGAAGGGACCTTGGAGGTCTTCTAGTCCAACCCCCTGCTCAGGCAGGAAACCCTATAGTACCATTTCAGACAAATGGTTGTCTGCTTTGTCTACTCTGAACCACAAACAGACATGAAGTAGCCAGCAGTGAGGATTGTTGCCGATGGTCTGTTTGCAAAACTAAACCACATCATCAGTCCCGGGAGCACAGGACTGGTCAGCACAAAAGCAAATTTACGAAGCAGATTCCCTGCCCCTTGGCTCAGTTTGCACCCTTGAGCAAACCGCTGGAGTGGGGCCATCTCCCCACACACCTGCCTCCTTCTCCAGACAGAGCTCAAGGCTGCCCGATGCTACTGGTGTGGAGCATCTGTTTGCACTTACCCTGACACTGCCTCATTCAACAAATGTGCGTCCCGTGTGTAGACTTCAAATAAACCATTAGGTCCTTGTGGAAATCCCACTTGGTTTGCCTAGGAAGGCAAGCATGATTTGCCCAGAACTGAATGTGTCACCGAATATGGACGATTCTTCAGCTGAGCATCACGGAACTCTGGATGGGGATGATTAAGCAGCACCTCAAAAGGTGCCCCCAAAGGAGCACCGGGATGCATTTGCAGACATCTTGAAAGAAGGTACAGTGCAGCCATAGCAGTTTACTCTCTTTTTCTTTGGGGAGTAAAGAACAGAATTAAGAACAGGTTAAGTGAAAGGAATGTAGGTGTGAGATAACCCTCCTTCTTGTGAAATCCCGTGTCTGGGGCAGACCCATTTCATGACCAATCCTTGGCCTGGAGACTCCAATGACCACTTGAAGATACACTAGTCAGTAAAAGTGCAAAAGTGCTCCTCAAACACTCTCTCTCTCTCTCTCTCTCTCTCTCTCTCTCTCTCTCTCTCTCTCTCTCTCTCTCTCTCTCTGTGTGTGTGTGTGTGTGTGTGTGTGTGTGAGAGAGAGAGAGAGAGAGAGAGAGAGAGAGAGAGAGAGAGAGAGAGAGAGAGAGAGAGAGAGAGAGAGAGACTAAGCGTCACTTAGTTTGAGTAAACAGAATGTGTCTTTTATGGCTGCATGGAGAGCTTCAAAATATGAGAATCTGCAGCAGACTTGAACCTGTGACCCAAAGGACTCCCAGGCCATTGCTGTGAGTTTGGAGCAGCATCCATGCTCCTGAGCCCCAAAATGAGAAGATCCTGGGACCCCAATTATGGATGTGTAGAGTCCATCTCTCTTTGGAGGTGAATGTTGGATCCACTGGGACTGGCTATTAGCTCTGCGATAGAAGAAAGACAGCATATAAATATACATTTCTCCTCTGTTGGGGCGGTAATGCTGTCTGATGAAAGAGCCAGTAACAGTTAAGACATCAGGCTAGAAACCGGGAGACCCTGAGTTCTAATCCTACCTTAGGCACAAAGCCAGCTGGGCAACCCTGGGCCAGTCACCCCCTCTGAACCCTAGGAAGGAGGCAGTGGCAAACCACTTCGAAAAAGACCTTCCAAGAAAACTGCAGGGATTAGTCCAAGCATCAAGACTGACCCCCCCACCTTGCGAAAAATGGCTGAAGAAGTTAGGAGGGTGGGTGAACGGAGGTGTTATCCTGGGGAGAAGGAATTCTGTTAACTGGAGCCAGCCGAGGAAGGATAGGCCAGATAACTTCACCTCTTCATCTCTTAACCACAAAAGGATAAAGAGGCTTACTTGAGTGCCTGTTAACGTAAAAAAGATCTGGCACATGTTTATATTGATTTAGCTGATTTGTTCTCCACTGTTATATTGACTGAAATCTTTTTAAAATAGCCCTGCTTGGACTCCAGCCTGGTTTTCTAAGATTTCTCAGTTATCCGGATGGGAATGGAGATTTCTCTGAATGCTTTGAACCCACCACACGGAGCAAAGGACAGAATGATGGTTGAACAAGAGGTTGATGCTATTTTCAGGGAATTATACTACTACCTGAAAAAACCTATGGATCCGGGGGGGGGGGTGTTTCCCCAAAACCCACTGGGGAATTTTTGGTTCATAGCCAATCCTGCCCTGGAATATCTTGTGTCTGGAATATACACATTTAATCCCATCAGGTTCTACGCTTGCTCAAAGTATTTGAGATGATAATGTTCAGAGGTGGAGCAGAAGTGGAAGATTCAGGATCAGCTCAAGCAGAACTCTGAAGGGTCGTTTCCAGCATGGGCATAAAAAGGGAGAAAGGCATTTCTGTGCCAGCCTGGCTGTGGGTGGGTGCACCTTCATTGCAACTTAAGATGGCAACATATCTAATATGCCTTCCTCCACCTGTTTCTCCCGTGAAAACAACCCTGTGAGTTTATTTGTATTTATAATAGGTAATGTTGTGACTCAGGGCCAGCCTGTGGGTCCGACAGCCGGGTCCGATGTATCGGAGGACTCAGATGAGGGGGAGGAGGGAGACGAACCGGCTGATGATGGTTTGGAGGCTTTGCAGAGTCCTCAGCCGGGGACCTCTTCTCAGCTGCGTGAGCCCGAGAGTGCGGAGGATGATGACCCACAGCTGGCCCTGTTCAAGGACGCCCGACGCAGGAGGCAGTCGAGCAGGAACAAACAAAGAAAGGCTATGGGACTCCTCGGGAGGAGGCACAGGGAGACCACGCCCTGAGCTCTCTATAAAAGGAGTGTTTGGGGAGGGGCTGGTTGCTGAAAGCAACTTTTCCGCTTGAGAAGACAAGCTCTAGTGTTTTTGTTAACTGCGTAATTAAATCTTGGCAGAAGCCTTTTAGCCTTGGACGCTCTCCAGTCTCTTCTTTTGAATAGGGGTTTGATAGAAGAGGGCTGGTTCAGAACAGGTAAGGTAAAGGTTTCCCCGCACATGCGTGCTAGTCGTTTCCAACTCTAGGGGCCGGTGCTTATCTCCGTTTCAAAGCCGAAGAGCCAGCGTTTGTCCGAGGACGTGTCCGTGGTCATGTGGCCGGCATGACTAGATGCCAAAGGCACACGGAACGCTGTTACCTTCCCACCGTAGTGGTCCCTATTTTTCTAATTGCATTTTTAGGTGCTTTCCAACTGCTAGGTTGGCAGAAGCTGGGATGAGTAACAGGCGCTCACTCTGTTACGCGGCACTTGGGATTCGACCCGCCAAACTGCCGACCTTCTAATCGACAAGCTCAGCGTCCTAACCCACTGAGCCACCGCGTCCCTTTTATAATTAGTGGATGTTTTATCTTTGTACATGGTCAACAGCCGTAATAATTGTGCCACTGTAAAAAGCACATTAATACATTAATGACTGTAATTGCTTGGGCGGGGAGGGGGACACACACCCCATGTCTCACTTAATAGAATGGGATATTTTTTCCTGGCTCCAGCAAGACACGGACTTTCAGTCCTGATCCAGAAGTGTCTGTTTGCTTGGCCCGGGGTCCACACTTCTGCCTGCCCGCTTGTTTTGCCATTCCAGGGGAGTGGCAGGTCCTTGCTGAGGAGCTGTGCAGCAGAGGCTTCTGCAAGACTAGTGGGCCCATCTCAACCCTGGGGGGGGTGTCTTTCCCACACCCAGCAGTTCTCTTTGGAGGAAGAACCACGCTCTTCTCCAGGGCAAGCAGAGGAGGGGGAGGGTCAGGCGCTCTCAGCATCCTCCTCCTGACAGGGCAGTGCCAGGAGAGGACAGTGGCCATTGGATAGGGATCCAGCCAGGGCAGCATCAGTTGAGAGAGAGGAAGCTCCAGCTCGCAGTAAGATGGAGAACACAGAGGAGTAGGAAATGGAAAGGCATCTGCAGGGTATAAATCTCTTTTAGCTTATATGTTTTGGTGAAAGTGAAATATTAACTCATGCTCGCTACCCTGAAAACAGCAATGCAAAAAAAAAAATTAATCTCTTTCCTTCAGAAGCTGAGGGTGCTCCATCACCGGCGATTTTTAAGGAAAGATTGGACAGCCATTTCTCCAAAATGGCATAAGGTCTCCCGCTTGAGCAGAGGGTTGGTCTAGAAGGCCTCCAAGGTCCCTTCCAACTCTGTTGTTCCATATTTGGGAGGACTGGCTGCTCACACTAAGCTTCCCTTGCTTAGAATCAACACTGTCCCCCTGGGGCGGGGGTAGGCCACCTTGGCTCTTTTATGACTCGTGGACTCCAACTCCCAGAATTCCTGAGCCAGCACGGCTCAGCTTGGAAACCTCTCCCTTTCCCCTCAGCATGGCTGGCTCAGGAATTCTGGGAGTTGAAGTCCACCAGTCGTGAAAGAGCCAAGGTGGCCTACCCCTGCCCTGGGGGATCACAATGGATCACAGCTGAACTGGTGGTCACTGTGAATGAATGCGGTGGGTCAAGCATGGTCTGAAGTATAATTAGAGTGAGAAAGAAACAAAAGGTGTGTTGGACTGAATAAGCATGACCAACCTGACTTCTACCTTCCATCTGATGTGCTCTCAAAGCCACACTTTATCTCCAGATACTGATGAGGACTTTTTCTACACAATGACAATCTCTTGTAGGCTTGTCTACTGTTCAAGGGCTTACTGTCTCCAGCAAAGGACCGAAACCTTAACTCTTCCATTTGGGAAAATACCGAAGATATTCTAGACTGCTAGCCCAGGCTTTGGAAATCAATGCATAGAATGTAATTAAATGCACAATAGAATCCAAGCATCCATTGTTCCATTGCCTTGGGAAAGATTAGATTACAGACATAAGATTGCATGCTAAAGAAGGGAAGAACTGGTCAGACGGAACTATACAACAGAAGTCAAAAAGAGTAGCACCATCAGCTAGTTCCATGGGAAATGCCCAGAGCTTTCCTTAAAAAGCTGCATCCGGGAACATTACAATGATTTGTGACCCATTCCCCGGCACTCAGCCCAAAGCAGGCCGCAAATCCCACCCCCCTCTGTGCATTAATATAGGCAGCCCTCGCCAGGGCTATCCTGGATTGTCATCAATGGGAAGCAGAGCATTCCTGTCTCAGGGAGTTCTAGCACGCTGCCCAGATCAGCAATCCTCTTTGCAACTGTTTGTTTGCCAAACAAGCCCACATGGCAGAATCCTTACCTCTGAGCTGTCAGTTGGTTATTGCTGTTAAAGAAACTTTCTGCTCTCTGGATAGATTCCAAATTCAACCATCATCGTAATTATCCACTCCACCATGACATTACCATCTCAAGTTTTCTTCTTCTTTCCTTCTTCCAAACCCAGGTTTCGTACAGTTTCACGGTCCTACGTGCAATGTGCTGAGTTACCCCTTGTGAAGGCTGTTCACGCTCATTTGGATTCCATTGACTCACGCCTTGCTCAGTGTGCTGAGCAAAAGAGAAAAGAACATGGCTACATCTGAGTCATTTTCTCATTGATAAGCCCTGGGCTTAGGCACAGCAACCTCCACCCAGGTGCTTCTTGTGGCCCCACTCTCCTTATTCCTCCGAAGGAAAGCATCCTGCTTTGCAAAGCATCTAGTTCTAGAGCATCTGGTGCAAACTCTGGCAGGGGGGAATCCCACCCACTCATACCACCTCCTAAGACAATATTCTGCCAAAGACTGCGACTGTTGCAAAATCTGGAGTGGAGCGTGCAGACTTCTGCCTAGAGCCAGACTAAATTCAAGAAATCGCCAAGGGAGGAGGGAAACAGACGGAAAGATCCTTGCTAGACTGGTTTCATTAGGAAAATGCTTCCATGTCCTGAGCAGTGAAGATATACCACCAGCCCTAGGAGGCCCTGTCATCCTTATTAGCGAAAGGGTTGGATGTTAAAATCAGGAAGGAAAAGGATTGGTGGTCTCCAGGCTACACGACTGGGAACTCTGGTAAGGGTGATTTCTGCCAAGGTGGTCTGGGAACTGACCATCAACCCTGGAAGTGGGCCCAGAACAGATCTAGGAGGGTCTGGCAACCACCATCTTCCCTTGGTGTGCAATTCCACCTCCAGCTCTGATCATGTACAACTCAAAGCTATCTAGACAAGTTCTAACCAGTTATCTTTTTGTGAGTCAGTTTCCTTCTATATGCAGATAAACCATAATGGTTCAACAGCAGTAGCTGTGAGAGGGACCTTGGCCTCCTAGTGGGAAACCACTTAAACATGAGCCAGCAGTGTGACACAGCTGCCGAAAAAGCCAAAACTATCCTAGACCACATCAGCAGAGGAATCACATGAAGTATTAATACTGCTATATACTGGATTGATAAGACCACACTTGGAATTCTGCATCCAGTTCTGGTCACCAGGATACAAAAAAGATGTTGAGACTCCAGAAAGAGTGCAGAGAAGAGCAACAAAGACGATTAGGGTCTGGAGGCTAAAACCTATGATGAAGCGTTGCAGGAACTGGCTATGTCTAGTGGTCGAACAAAAAGGACTAGGGGAGACATGATAGCAGTCTTCCGATATCTGAGAGGGGGTTAACATATTCTCCAAAACACTTTAGGGCAAGACAATAAGTAACAGATAGAAGATAATTATGGAGAGATCCAACCTAGAACTAAAGAGAAATTTTGTGACAATGAGAACAATTAATCAATGGAACGACTTGCCTCCAGAAGTTGCGGGTGCTCCATCCCTGGAGGTTTTCAAGAAGAGATTGGACAACCATTTGTCTGGAATGGAACAAGAAGTAACAGATGGAAACTTAGCAAAGAAGAGGAGAGCCTGGAATATTGTGCCCAGGCCAAATATTTGAGGTGATTTGTGTCGTCAAGTTGTCACCTTCCCTCAAAGTCATGGAATGAGCAGATCCCACTCTCACCCGATGGCTGATCTGTATTTTAATCTAGGATCTTCTTGTCTTGTCTTCTTTCTCCCGCTCTCCTTTCTTCTTCTTTCTTGTACCTTCTAGTCAGTCTCGATGCCTGGCAGCTACCTGAACGGGCCCCTTAAAGCGTTTTCAGAAGTGCTTTGCCCTCACCGCCTCCTTCCTAGGCTGAGAGGAGCGACTGGCCTAAGGTGCCCAGCTGGCTTCATGCCTTAGGCAGGATTAGAACTGGGGGCCACAGGTTTCTAGCTTTGTGCCTTAAGCATGGCATCAAACTGGTTCTCAAGTCATGACCTCGCCAATCTCCCCAAACACAGCAAAAGTCACAGTCTGCTCTTGCATAGAATCTGTTCTCTCCCTGACTACATTCACACGCAAACAGCTATTTTTTTTTCTGCTTCAAGGATATTTTCCACATACACATACACATCAAGACTTGGAAAGTTTAAAACAAAAATCTCTTCTAACCAACCCCAGCATTTTCCCTTCCAATGTCAGATTTCAGAGGAGCAGCTTTAATTTCCTCTCCTGGGAAGTTGGACTTGCGAAATGCGGCAAGACGGAGGAAGGAAGGGGAGGGGGCGGGTATTGTTGTTCGGGGCGCCCAGATGTTTCTTCTGCTTCAGTTTCAACAGTTTCATGTGTTGTCAACGGCTTCCAATTTTTGTTCCCCATGAGCAGACTCCAGATATTTGCTCCTCTGGGCCAGCCGGGCTTTCCGAAGAGTTGGCTTGGCGGCTGTTCCAGAGGTTGCAATCTCAGCTCAGCTGGCAGCTGGGACAGGCACGGCAGCCATTGCCAGGCTGGGTTTTCCTCTGTGCTGGCACTTCATCCCCAGCTGGATATGGTCCTCGGCATATTGGTGAAACCGAATCATTCCTTAGTAGGGGCCACGGACGGACCCCTCCCTCCCAATCAGCACTGGTTGGAATCAGCCCTGGAGGAAGGGGGAGAAGCAGCACAGGATCACCCAGCCCAGGTCCCAAAGCCGGGCCAGAAGAACGGCGTGATGGGTGGTACCAAACCCTGCTGAGAGATCGAGGAGAGAGAGGAGGGCCGCACTGTCCCCAGTCTCTGTCTCTCCCACCAGAAGTCCTCTCTGAGACCTCTGTCCCATCACCTGGCCTGGACCCTGACTGAGAAGGGGCCAGGTGATCCCTTTCCTCCAGAGTCCTCTGAAGCTTTGGGGTGCCACCTTTTTAGGGAAGGTGGGGACTGGACCACAACTATCCAGATTGGTGAATTGGGCGATGGGCCCTGGAGAGCACATCGCTGCCCCTGAAGGGCTGGTGGAACCATCCCTTTCCTCGAGGAAGCCTGAACCACTGTCTAAGCCCAGTCACACCTCCTCTCCTGAGCGGCCTTCAGCAGCCAGAAAGCCTACGGATCTACTACAGAAGAGGCCAAGCTAGCAGCTTTAAGAATTGTGTCCACTTCCTCAGGGTCAACAGGGACAAACTCCTCCTGGATAACTACCCAGTTAGCCCCCCTAGTCTCCACTGGCCCGTCGTCAAGGCCACCGTCCAATATGCAGCAAATACAAGCAACCTTATCCGGCCAGGTGCTCAGCATATTCTTCACAATGACCCTGTAAATACGCTCCAGAGTTATTCCCTCCAAGATCACTCCAAAGACGGCCTCTGGATGCTATCTGTGGATGCAATTAATCCAGAGAAATAATTACGTTTTGCCATCCTTGCCATCACAAGGTGGGCCTTAATAGGGGCTCCAGCTCATGTTTGGTGAGATTCACTTTTTGTCATTCTCCATCCGTGCTCTAGGCATCTCTTCATCTGCTTCAGCTCCTCCGCAAAACCACAAGATTTTGGGAATGCAGGGGTGTGGAAAGGCCACTCGGGTGCAATTTGATCCAAAGTCACAACCACCCTCCCATTCAAGGTGGCCTCCAGGGCTTCAGTCAAACCATGCAGCTTCTGGAGCTAACCCCAAGCCTCTTATGGAACCATCCTGGCTCCATCAGTTGTCTGGGACAGGCCGGCCGAATAGGTCCAGCCTCCCTGTGCTGGTGAGTAGTTATGGCACAGATTGTAATCTGAGCCTAAGGAAATAAATTTAAGACTCGTTTATAAAATCCTGGAGAAGTTTTGACAAATAACATTGTGTTAGGAACAGATCGGGGGAAACATGAGAAGGCATATCTTCAAGAGGTCTTTAATATCAAATGCCAAGAGCACGTCATACAATCATGCAGCCACAAGTCTTCTAGTGCAACCTCTTAGGCTGCCTATGCTGAAATTCCTGTGCACAAAACTGTGGTGGACGTTGACAAAAGCAAGATGACAGACTGGATGAGCATCCCATGACGAAGTTATGGGGATGCTTCACTCTCCTTTGGGGGGATTATTTATCAGGTGTGCCTTTGTTTTCCTCTCTGTTAAATATGGGCACAATTTTGGATTGGATCCCCCCACAGTGCTTCGGGAAGTGTGGGAGCAGCTGCTCCCTCCGCAGACTCACAAAGCTGAGCCTGGGCTGGCAGGTGGTGCAGTGGTGGGAAGGAAGCGCCGTGTGGGTGCACCAAGAGCCACATGGAGTCTGGACAGTGGGAAGGGATTGTCTCCTTCTCTGCCTTGGCCAGGTGCATCCTTGGGCAGTTCTGGCACCACCATTCAAACAGGGCCGAGACAGGAAACAGTCTGGAAAGGGAATCCTTTGAGAAACGGCTGGTGGATCTAGGCCTGCGCTGCTTGCAACAAAGAGTTAGGATAGCGTAAGGACCTACCTCAGCTAAGCCTCCCAAGAAAGCAGAACTCTTGAAACAAGCATTGTGTCCAAAGGAACTTTTGTTAGGGGCTAGTGATAGCCGGGAATCAAGGCGAGGTCTGGAGGAAAACTCTCAAAAGCAGTCTATTAAAAGCAATATTCAATACTCCTCCCCCCAGAGTTCCAGTGTTCGTTTAAATCCCAGCCAATCCACAGGTGGCACCGTGTTTTGGTAACCGGTCCATTTGGCAGGCTCTTCAAGGTCTCTCTTGCTTTCAATTTCTTCTGGCTCCAAGCCCAGAAATCCTCCTATCTCAGAGGAGCAGCAGCCATTCCAGGATAAAGATGGGTGTCCCTCTTTTCGGGGAGCAAAGAACCCAAACCAGTCCTCCCACACATACGGCCACTTCTTCATGCGTTTCTCTTTGATCTCTGAAGAGCCAAAGAGCCTGTGTTGAGGTAGGGAAATAGATCCCTAGAGATACACTGGGAAGGGGAAATGCAGAGCAGTCAACGTTTCCGGGATCGTGATCAGGAAAGCTGGGTCACTCTGGGCAGCCAACGCAGAGAAACAAAGCAGCCCATCCGGGCAAAATGCAAGACGAAGGGGATGGCTCAGGCACAGGGGCCCCTGAAACCCTCAAGATGTAGGAAAGGGCCACAGAGCTGACCTGATCTTCGGTTCACCCCACCTTTGGGGTGTCTGTGCGAAGAGCACAGACCCCCCAAAGGCCCTGCAATTGCCCGGCCGGCTCAGCTCAGCACCCTGCCGGGTTGTGCTTGAAGGATACAAACCTGCCAAAGTTAACCTACTTAACTTTGACAAATAATGTAAACCACACAATCTGGTGTTTGGGAAAACGACTCCGCCACAATTTATTTTAGTGCTTTCAACCACACGCCAAGCTCTGTAGCGAATTGCTAAATCAATGCCGGTCTGCCTTCTAAATTGGCCATTTTCAGATCACAGGCATCTTATGGGGAATGCTTTACTTTGAAATGCTCCCCAAGGCTCGAAGGTTGGTTGCGTGGAGACAAAAATGTGCCCAGGAACTGGTCTCTGCCAACTTGTGGCTACCACGTTTCCCAGCGTCTGCTGACCCAGCTGGCATTGGCCACTGGAGAGAAGCTGCAGGGTGAGAAGTGGGTCGGGGAAGGGCTGGGACTATCCTGAAGACCCTCGGGAGACCCTTCCTGCTCCTGCCTCGGCAGGTCTCCCAGGCCTGCCCCCTCCCCACCCGAGCTTGCCTGGGTTTCTGCCCCTTCTGCATCCCCAGGAATGTTGCTGTGGAGAAAGCAGGAAGAGGAAGGAGCCTTAGTTGTCTTCACAGCCTTGAGTTATTTCTAAAAATCATAAAACCAGGATTAAAAAAAATCTAAACAAACCCAACACCAATCCATTTGGACTTCAACAGCATGAATGCAATTATGTAAGATAAATTCATCCTAAATAACTTAGGATGAAAACGAGGTGGGAGATTTATAAGGGAATGAAACCGACGTATCAAGGAGTGGCACTGAAATAAAGCTTTATGTCCCCCCCCAAAAAAAAAACCCTGATGAAAAGAAAATCAGAAATGATAGGAGAATGTTGAAATAGGGTAAGGTTGCGGGCACATATAGTGTGATTGTTAAAATATTAAAATGTGCCTACAGCTAATCATTTATACGTTGAAAATATTAAGAATTATATTTTGGCTAAGGTTGAAGAAGGAAAATACAAATAGGAGAAGGGAAGATCAAAGAAATGTATTATTAATTAATATATTAATTATGGAATTATCAAATTTAATCATTATTGACTGTGAATTAATTATTACTGTCCTTTTTTGTTGTTGTTAAAATATAAACCAAGACAACATGCTGTACACCAGGCACTGGAGATTGTTATAGTTAAAAACCAATAAAATATCTATTAAAAAATATTAAAATAGGGATGTGGTTTGCTGATGGAGGTGGCAATGGCAGGTCAGCATCAAATCTTTATTTTGGTCAGTGACCAGAGCAGTGCACAACTGCACAGAACAAACAAAACAAATAAACCATGTCAAATGTCATGTAAAAAAATAAATAAGGAATAATGCTGCTTGGGGTGTGTGTGAAAAAGCCCTAATAAGCAGGCATATACATAGGATGAAGGCTACTGCTAAGCTTGTAAGCCGCCCTGAGTCTTCGGAGAAGGGCGGGATATAAATGGAATTAAAATAAAATAAATAAATAAATAAATAAATAAATAAATAAATAAATAAATAAATAAATAAATAAATAAATACAGTTTTAGGAAAGTTCTCAGAATTATAGAATAATTACTCTGCAATCAAGACTATTAAGCAATGATTGTGAAGTTACTAAAACCACTACAGTAATAGGTGCTGATACGTTTGGGTCCTAGTTCTGTAATTTTTTTAAACTACTTACAAAAGGAGTACATAGCTGGAATGTCATTCTTAAAAATATAGCCCCAGAACAAAATGGTATGAAATAGCTTTGTTTGCTTTATTGACCCAAGCTTAGATTTTGATAATCAAGTGAGAGATTCATCTTATGAGGTCCATAGATTCTGGGGAACAGACTAACTCACACCAGAGAGTAATTTATCTCCTTTCCTGGAGGTCAACTCTGAGGTATCTGCTGGAAGGAGAAAATAAAATCAGTGCCAGTTTTTCAGAGGTTAGACGTGTTGTGCCAAGCTAAATCAAAAGGACCATGAAATGCGATGGGATCTCCTAGCAGAGAGAAGCACGAATGCTCCCCCATTGGCTTGGGATCAAGCCCGCCCAGGTAGCCTGCGTAAGAGCAGCAGCAGTGCCTCCATCCAGGCCCTTGAAAGACACCATGTGTGTCTCCCAAAATGGAGAGCTTCCCATTGGTCCGTAGGGAGGAGACCTCCAAGCGCTGACGGCAGCCTGAAAAGAGTCAGGGACACAACATGGGGGGAAAACGTAGCTAATTAATAACAAAAACTCGGGTATAATTTTTGGGAGCGGGAAGTTTAAGAGGTGGCCAGCTCATTAAAGTTAATCAAAATTGTACCTTCACCAACATGAGAGTCTACCTAGTTCTTAGAATATATGTTTGCATTTCATATATATTTATAGATATAAAATATATATTTTTATGTATTTTGTACATGGCTTAGCGGCCCAGGGGTAGGCAACCTTGGCTCTTTTATGACTGGTGGACTTCAACTCCCAGAATTCCTGAGCCAGCACGGCTCAGCTTGGAAACCTCTCCCTTTCCCCTCAGCACGGCTGCCTCAGGAATTCTGGGAGTTTATTTATTTTATTTTTATTCCATTTATATCCTGCCCTTCTTCCAAGACTCAGGGCGGCTTACAAGCTTAGCAGTTGAAGTCCACCAGTCATAAAAGAGCCAAAGTTGTCTACCCCTGGCTTAGCCGTTAAAGATGCTGAGCTTGTCAGCTGGAGAGCTGGCAGCCCGGCTTTGAGACCCAAGCGCCACACAACGGGGTGAGCTCCCGTTCCTTGCCTCAGATCCTGCCCACCCAGCCTGCACAGGCAAGCAGATTAAGGTGCCACTTTGGAGGGAAGGCAACAGTGTTCCCTGTACCTCCTCAACATATAGTCTTGCTGGCCAAATGACCACAGAAATGTCTTCGGAAAAACACTGGCTTCCTCGCTCAAGAAATGGAGATGAGCACCGTGCCTTAAAGTCGGACAATGACCGACAGGGAAACTTTTATTAAGAGTAGTTGATAGCAGGCATGATAGACAGGAGCTGAGATTTCTTGCGCAAAGCGATAAAGTATCCCCAAGCAAGATCCCACCCCGTAGTCTGCCTGCCCGACGTGGGACGGCCAATCCCCAGGTGTGAGGTCCATCGTGGGAAAAGGGGAGATAACTTTCGCCCGTCTCCAGTTCACGCAGGAGACGGAGCAGGGACAGGAGGCAGCCTCGTCTTTCTGACATCTGGCAGAACACGGAGCAAAAGTTAAAGCTTCCTATTTTCCAGTCAGCAGTTTGCTAAATCCACAATGTGAAAGTGACTCTTCTGGTTCTGCTTAACGTTTTTAATGAATTAAAAATTTCTCACTTGATTGAAAAAAAATTGTGGTCTTGGCACTATTTTCTTGAGAAATAAAATGAACAGTTCAGACAAAAAAAAATACAAATCGAAACTAAGAATCCTGGGAACTTTAAAAGCCACGTAATGCAAAGCAGAGCTTCAGACAGCCTGTCCTTCAGGCCTGCAGCCAATTTGGTTGCATCACCTGTGGCAGATGGGCGGGGAGAGGGCCTTGGGGCACGTGGTGCCGAGTCATTGGGTTCCTGTGACTCTGGAGCAGTTCTGGGTTTGGGTTTGATGTCCCCAGAAGGCAGAATTTCCTTCAGTCCCCCAAGCCAGACTCCATGACGGCAGATCTTGGGGGGACACCCCGGGTGCTCCAGCTCCTTGAGGGCTGAGGTTAACTGCAGTGGCTTCTTTTGTTTAGATTCTTTTCAGGTTTCGTGATTCAAGTTATTGCCTCATGAAATCTGGTGCAGATCTCTGCTGGGGGTGCGGGGGGGGGGGAGCAAAGCTATAACAGATGTGAGCTAATTGGAAGCACAGCAGCAGCTGCAAGAAGTACTGGCTTGCTGCAGAGAAGGGAACTGTCCAGACCCCAAGAGGTCCCAAAGTGGCATCTTCTGCTGGCCTGCAGGAAGGGGTCAAGTGGGCGGTAACAGTCACATCCAGGGTCACCCTCTCTACCTCAGCATGGCTGACCAGGATTCTGGCTGGACAGGCTGTTCTTGGGAGCCCCTTGGGTCCTGCAAGTATGTCCATCAGCTCTCCACTGCCCGCATCACTCAGTCTGACCTCATATAAGGAGCTGGAGATTCCTGAAGTGATGGTTCCATTCCTCCAGCTGATCTTTCACGTTTCCTTTCTCTATTCTCAGGATAAATTCTGCAGCTTCCAAAGCAATAACTTTTCATGGAGGGATCCTCCCTTTAAGGCCGGACTTCCCTGCTCATCCAGAGCATCCCTCTTTGGTGGTGTGGTCCGTGGGGCAGGAAGGAGACGTACTGGTATCACTGGTGCTGCCGAGGGAGCAGAGAAGGCAGAGGCCAGGAGAGGCCTGCTGGCCTCCTGGTCTCTCCAGGGCCAACGTCACCTGACCTTACAGTGACCCACCTGTCCATTAGCAATAATGGATCTATTGCGGGGATTAGAGAGATTGTCATAAATGTTTCCCAAATAAACACTTTTCCTGCCGGTCAAGCATTTCTTGATCCAAGCAGAAACAGATGTGTGGACTAGCCAAAGAATTGGAAACATCTGGAACAACTTATCTCACTGAAGCAGGACAAACACTCCTTTCACCACAGCCCCCGTGAGAGAGTTGAGCTGGGCTCTCCTGGGCCAATGGGACGAGATCAGAGGGGCCAGGAGGCCGCTTGTCCCCACAAGTCTGCCCGCAGCAGGCCACGTCTAGTGTCAGCATCATCAGCATCCTAGCATGTTTCCCAGAGGTGCAGGGTCTGGTTTTCGGATCCACAAGAACCAATCTTCTGCGATCAAATGCAGCACCTGAGTCCACCTGGGCATTTTTCACGTCTGCATTTATTGCACCTGGCCATCTTTGCTTCAGCCTCCCATCAATATTAAAGTGGGAGATCAGGTAGTCCACCGTATGAATTGCTACCCACAGAACATGGCCGTACCTCTGCAGGCGCTTCTCCCTAAAAGGGCAGGTCTAGAGTGCTCATAAGGGACGTGGTGGCTCAGTGGATTAGGACGCTGAGCTTGTCAATCTGAAGGTCGGCAGTTTGGCGGGTCGAATCCCGAGTGCCGCGTAACAGAGTGAGTGCCTGTTACTCGTCCCAGCTTCTGCCAACCTAGCAGTTCGAAAGCACGTAAAAATGCAAGTAGAAAAATAGAGTCAACTTCTGAGCCTCTAATGAGAATGCAGAGGTATAGAATAGGTCAGTGGTGGTGAACCTATGGCATGCGTGCCAGAGGCGCCACTCACAGCCCTCTCTGTTGGCACGCGCTCCACCGCTGCCAGCAGCAGGTCCACTACTGCCCGGAGCAGGAGCCCTGCCCAGCATGAAGGAGGCGAAGCGGTCGACTAGCAAGCTCAAGTAAAGGTGGTAGAAGAGAGGTCCCATCAACCATTGTCGATTGGTGGACTGGAAGAAAAGGGAGGGGGAAGCATTTTACATGCCTGCATGCAATGCACGGGGCCGGGAGCACGCATGCACTGCAAATGGGGCGGGGATAGTGCCTGTATGATACTCAATAGCCCTGCCCTGTTCTTGCATGGTGCAGCGCCTTGTATCTGCACCCTGTGGCACAGCGGTGGCCGTTTTTGCGCCTTGCAGCACGGTGGCCCATTTTTGCACTCCCGGTTTTTGCGTGCCAGAGGCAGCACTCAGAAGCACCTCCCTGGGCACCATAATGCTGATGCGGCCCTGGCACTTTGCGATAAATGAGTGAGTTTTGAGTTGCAGTTTGGGCATTCGGTCTCTAAAAGGTTCGCCATCACTGGAATAGGCAGTACCTCACTCAACAGGGATAGCTGTGAGAAAGATCTTGGTATCCTAGCAGATCAGCACTTAATTATGAGCCAGCGGTGTGCTGCAGCTGCCAAAAATGGATAGCATCAAAGATCAAGAGATGTGATGTTACCGCTTTATGCTGCAATACAGAGGACACAGCTGGAATTCTGAATCAATGCAAAAAAGATCCTGAGATCCTGGAAAGGGTGCAGCGAAGCTAAACTGTCTTATTTCAATAGTAGCCACTAGAGGGAGCAGGAGACCACCTTTTAAGTGTTATTTCGACCTTAAACCACAAAAAGGACCTACAAAATTTGAAAAATTGCTAAAAAGCAATAGTGGCGAATATCTGTAGCTGGGGTGGAGGATGAGGGTGGAGGTTCGTTCTCCGAGCTTGTGGGTCGGTTTCAGGACGTTCCATTACCTGGCTAGGTAATATCTTCAGTGGTCTTACTAGGGTTTTCTAAAGAGGTACTAATACTTCACATGATCTTGATTCTATGCCTCTGTTTATACAACCCAGGATAGTATTAGCTTTTTTGGCTGTTGCTGCACACTGCTGGCTCATAGTCAACTGATCGTCCACTAGGACTCCAAGGTCCCTCTCACAGTTACTGTTTTTGAGACAAATCGCCTAATCTGTACTTGTGATCTGTATTTGTGACTTCAAACAGGGGCAACCGTATTGTTGACAACCATAATGAGGACCCAGATTGTTGGGGGCAATTAAGCTGACTTTGTAATAATGCCTCTGGGTGTGTGTGTGTGTGAAAGCCCTAATAAGCAGGCATATACATAGAATGAAGGCTACTGCTAAGCTTGTAAGCCGCCCTGAGTCTTCGGAGAAGGGTGGGATATAAATGGAATTAAATAAAAAATAAAAAAAAATATTTATGGAGCAGTGGGCTAATGCCTCCTTAAGTAACACCAGCTGCCTGCAATTAGTGCAGGTTCGAGTCCCACCAGGCTCAAGATTGACTCAGCCTTCCATCCTTCCGAGGTAGGTAAAATGAGGACCCAGATTGTTGGGGGCAATTAAGCTGACTTTGTAATAATGCCGCTTGGGGGGGGGGGCGCGAAAGCCCTAATAAGCAGGCATATACATAGAACGAAGGCTACTGCTAAGCTTGTAAGCCGCCCTGAGTCTTTGGAGAAGGGTGGGATAGAAATGGAATTAAAATAAAAAATAATAATAAAAAAAATAAATAAATGTGAAGTGACCAAAACCTGCTGCAACCACCCAGCAGAGAGGAGGGAATAAAAACCAAACACCCCCCCACCCCACCCCCGCTGCCAATCCTCAACAGAAACGCTCACAACTATCAAAGCCTCGGACAGGAGGAAGAGCGGGCGGGCAGGTGTCTTGCGTGACAAGGCGAGCGGGGAGAAGGGAGGCGCAGCGCGAAGGGCAGCGGCGCGTCTTTGGGGAGCCGGCGGGCGGTGGCGAGGGGGTCTCCGGCCAAGGGCCGCGGGCTTTCGGGGGGAGCGGCTGGGAGGGCGCGGTGGGTCGGGGGCTCTTGCGCTTGTCCTGTTTCTGGGCGAGAAGAAGAAGCGTAGGGAGGGGCGGCGGCTCAAGGGCGGGCGCGAAAGGAGCGCCCAAGCGCCGGGGAAGGAGTTGGCGAAGCGCCCGAGGAAGGCGGGAGAGGCGCTGCAACGGGCAGGCGGCGAGGTGAAGAGGTGGGAGAAGAGAGCTTCTCCCGCAGCGGCTTCGACGGCTCGGCTGGCAGCGCGGCTGGAAGGTCTCCGGTGCTAAGCGGGGAATGCTTAGGGCAGGGGTCTTCAAACTTGGCCCTTTTATGACTTGTGGACTTCAACTCCCAGAATTCCTCAGCCAGCTGAGGAATTCTGGGAGTTGAAGTCCACAAGTCATAAAAGGGCCAAGTTTGAAGACCCCTGGCTTAGGGTCATCATCTGGGATGGGTGACCAGAGCGCAGCCGGCCAACAGCGTTTTTTCTCTCCGTTACACCCCAACGAGAAAGGGCCTCCGCTTTAGGCGCCCCCACCCTTCTCCAAATGGCAGCTCTTCGCTTTGCCAACGCGAACAGTTTGCACCTTAGGAAGCTCCAGGGACTCTCCCTCCCCCCACGCTGCCTCGCCCTTCTCACGGTTGGCCTTCCTTCTGCCCCTTAGCCAACCTTTTCTGCCAGGATCCCTGCCGAATACTCTGCTCCTATTTGGAGTAGTTTTTTTTTTTTTTTAAAAAATCAGGCTAATATCTTGACACACACTCTTCTTTGTGGCAGCCTCTCAGATACTGGAACACTGCTATTGTCCCATCTCATCCTTCTTTTTTCTAGACAAGCCAAACCCAAATCTTGCAACCATTCCTCATGTGGTTCAGTCTCCAGGCCTTTATTGTCTTAGTTGCTCTTCTTTGCATTTTTCCCAAAGTCTCAACATCTTCTTTGTAATCTGGTGGCCAAAACGTTTGGTCTTCCTAAGACTTTATGAAGAGGTACTTCAAGTGATTTTGGTTCTATGCCTCTGATTCTAGAACCAAGGATTGTATTAGCTTTTTGGTTCCTGCTGCACATAACTGACTGATGTTTAAATAATGATCCACTAGGACTGCAAGGACCTTCTCACAGTAAGGCTTTTTGGGGCCAGGTTTCCTCTAATCTGAACTTGTACTTTGCATTTTTCCTACCCAGATAAAGTCCTGGTTGTCCCTGTTTGAAGCCACAAATAGCCCAGAGCCTGGATATCTGCAAGACCACCTCTCTCTGAGGGTCCATGCCCATTTCCCCCGCCCCAAACCATAAAGGGTGGGTTCCTCCAGGTCCCAGAGACTTAGTTAGGAGACGTTTCCCATCGCTTCTCAGGCCAGGTGAAAGAGGATTTCTGTGAAACCCAGCATCCCTCTTGCATCCTCTTATTGGGCGATAAGGACACCCCAAACAGAGGGGTCTTTTCCCCTATACATGGAATAGAGCAAGACTCCAGTCCCAAAGATGTGAGGGGGAGAATGACTCCGTGGGCACCATCTCTCTCTGTCTCTGTCTCTGTCTCTGTCTCTGTCTCTGTCTCTGTCTCTCTGTCTCTCTCTCTCTCTCTCTCTCTGCCTCTGTGTGTGTGTGTGTGTGTTTGTGTCTTCCCCAACCTCTCCCTTTCTCCCACTCCCTCCCATCTTTTCCCTCCCTGCGCTGTTCTTTCCAAATCACCTGTGACAAGGCGTCTGGAGCACAGTCCTGACGTTACAGAGCTCACGTACTAGAGCTACACCCAGCCACCTAGCCTGATAGAAGAATAACTACTCCAAATAGGAGCAGAGTATCTGGCAGGGATCCTGGCAGAAAAGGTTGGCTAAGGGGCAGAAGGAAGGCCAACCGTGGGAAGGGCGAGGCAGCGTGGGGGGTGGGGGGAGGGAGAGTCCCTGGAGCTTCCTAGGGTGCAAACTGGGGAAGCGTTGGCAAAGCGAAGGGAGGGTGGAAGAGCTGCCATTTGGAGAAGGGTGGGGGCGCCTAAAGCGGAGGCCCTTTCTCGTTGGGGTGTAACGGAGAGAAAAAACGCTGTTGGCCAGCTGCGCTCTGGTCGCCCATCCCAGATGATGACCCTAAGCCAGGGGTCTTCAAACTTGGCCCTTTTATGACTTGTGGACTTCAACTCCCAGAATTCCTCAGCCAGCTGGCTGAGGAATTCTGGGAGTTGAAGTCCACAAGTCATCAAAGGGCCAAGTTTGAAGACCCCTGCCCTAAGCATTCCCCGCTTAGCACCGGAGACCTTCCAGCCGCGCTGCCAGCCGAGCCGTCGAAGCCGCTGCGGGAGAAGCGCTCTTTTCCCGCCTCTTCACCTCGCCGCCCGCCCGTTGCAGCGCCTCTGCCGCCTTCCTCGGGCGCTTCGCCAACTCCTTCCCCGACGCTGCCGCTTGGGCGCTCCTCCCTCGCGCGTCTTCTTCTCGCCCAGGAACTGGACAAGCGCAAGAGCCCCAAACTCTCCCAGCCGCTCCCCCCGAAAGCCCGCGGCCCTTGGCCGGAGACCCCCTCGCCACCGCCCGCCGGCTCCCCAAAGACGCGCCGCTGCCCTTTGCCCGGCGCCTCCCTTCTCCCCGCTCGCCTTGTCACGCAAGACACCTGCCCGCCCGCCCGCCCGCCCGGCGGCGCTCTTCCTCCTGTCCGAGGCTTTGATAGTTGTGAGCGTTTCTGTTGAGGATTGGCAGCGGGGGTGGGGTGGGGGTTGGTTTTTATTCCCTCCTCTCTGCTGGGTGGTTGCAGCAGGTTTTGGTCACTTCACATTTATTTATTTTTTTTTTATTTTTTTATTTTAATTCCATTTATATCCCACCCTTCTCCAAAGACTCAGGGCGGCTTACAAGCTTAGCAGTAGCCTTCATTCTATGTATATGCCTGCTTATTAGGGCTTTCACACACACACCCCAAGCGGCATTATTACAAAGTCAGCTTAATTGCCCCCAACAATCTGGCTCCTCATTTTACCTACCTGGGAAGGATGGAAGGCTGAGTCAACCTTGAGCCTGGTGGGACGCGAACCTGCACTAATGGCAGGCAGCTGGTGTTACTTAAGGAGGCGTTAGCCCACTGCTCCACCAAGGCTCAATAATCCCCTCAAGCCCTCCAGACGGAGCAGGGATCCTCTTTCCCAGCCTCCGGCCTGAATGCCAAGTGGAGACGGCTTGGGAATGGTGCTGCGTCTCTCGGGGACGGGCGACTCGGTGCTCCTTTGGGATCTCTCTCGCACGTGAGGCTGAAGATTTGCAAGACGGCCCCTCTCTGAGGGTCCGTGTCCACCCCCTCCAAGGCTGCCCAGTTCCAGGAAACCTAGTTAGCAGATGTTTCCCATGACCTTTCAGGCCAGGTGAGAGAGGATTCCTGTGAAACCCAGCATCCCCTTGAAGTTTTCGCTATAATCTCAAAATGTTTTTTATTTTATTTTTATTTTAATTCCATTTATATCCCGCCCTTCTCCGAAGACTCAGGGCGGCTTACAAGCTTAGCAGTAGCCTTCATTCTATGTATATGCCTGCTTATTAGGGCTTTCACACACACCCCCAAGCAGCATTATTACAAAGTCAGCTTAATTGCCCCCAACAATCTGGGTCCTCATTTTACCTACCTCGGAAGGATGGAAGGCTGAGTCAACCTTGAGCCTGGTGGGACTCGAACCTGCACTAATTGCAGGCAGCTGGTGTTACGACAAGGACACCTCAAAGTCCCATTCCTGGCTTCGACATTGGAACTGCTTGTCACTGTGTTCTTCACCCAACTATCATCTGGTGTTTGGCATCCTAAGATTCATCAGAGTTGTCAACAATTCTCTCATGTCCGACCCTGGTCCACTCTCTAGATCAGCACGCTGCCTACCCCTTTGTCTCACCCTGCGTTCGTCAGACCTGCCCTGGTCAGCCCCGTGTGTTTTTAACAATGTCCAGCCAGAAATACTAGAGCGGCCACTTCATTTGGCCACTCTCTGTCCGCATGATTGACTTTTCACATCAGTCAGCTCTCACGACACAAAGTAGGGCAGCCTCTGTTTGATGATCTTGGCTTCAAGTGATGTTTTTAGAGAATTTCGGTCTAGGACTTCTGTGTTACCTTTTCAGTCCCTTCGATGCCTAAAAGTCACCTCCGGCATTGCAGTTCAGTCCACCCTTCTCCCATCTGCCTTTTTCAGAGTCCAACTTTCCCAGCTCTAAGTAGCAACTGGGAAAGGTAATGCATTTACTACTTTGCATTAGGCCGATGTCTTTATTCTTCCAGATGTTATTCAAGCTGGATGTTGCAGTTCTTCCACGTGAGACTCGCCTTTCGCTGTCAGGACTGGAGTCACCACTCAGGTTGATTTTAGAGCCCGGGAAGATGAATTCCTTTACCGTTTTGCTGGTCCCAAAGTCATCTGCACTCTGACCTCTGTTTCCTCTGCAGTCTTCGTTATCTTCCTTTTTATGACGTTAAGATGCAGCCCAGACTTTTCATTTTACTAAGACAGCCAGAACATGCAAAGACAAGTCAGGAAAGCAAAGGCTCAGAATGAACAAAGACTTGCAACAGACAAGCTCAGGATTCAAAAAGTTGTTGACAAACTTGAACAAAGGGCCCTGATACAACAAAATGAATTTTAATGTGGAGAAAAGCAAAGTTTTACATTTAGGCAGGAAAAATCAAAGGTTCAAGTACAGATTAGGTGAGACCTGTCTCAAAAACAGTAAGTGTGAGAGGGACCTTGGAGTCCTAGTGGACGATCAGTTGACTATGAGCCAAGCAGTGTGCAGCAACAGCCAAAAAAGCTAATACTATCCTGGGTTGTATAAAAAGAGGCATAGAATCAAGATCACACAAAGTATTAGTACCGCTTTAGAAAACCTTTGTAAGACCACACCTGAAATACTGCAACCAATTTTGGTCACCATATCACAGAAAAGATGTTGAGAGTTTGGAAAAAGATTTAAGAGCAGCTAATATGATCCAAGGACTGGAGACTAAAACATACAGACGGCTGCAGGACTTGGATTTGGCTAGTCTAAAGAAAAGAGGAAAGAGGGGCGACATGATAGCAGTATTCCACTATTTTGAGAGGCTGCCAGAAAGAAGAAAGTGGTTCAAACTATTCACCAAAGCACCAGAGGGAAGGAGGAGAAAGAATGGTTGGAAACTGACCAGAGAAGCAACCTGGAATTAAGGAGAAAGTTCCTGACAGTGAGCACAATTAACCAGGGTAACAGCTTGACTCCAGAAATCGTGGGCATGCTTTTCTGCCTTTTTAAGATCCTTTGAGGAGATAAAATTTTCTGCCCTTTTTAATATTTCCTTCTGGGAGGGGGCTGACTTCCAACAACAGACTCCTAAAATCTCCATTCCCCAAGCAGCTCCAATGACAGGGCATGACCTCCAAGCCACAATGAGAGTCAGGCAACAATGACTAGAATACCAAAAGAGCACACTCAAGCATAGGTCCAAGTGACGCTTCGCAACAGGCATCGCAAGCACAAAGCCCCAAAGAATGTATAAAAACCCACCTGGTTGCATCTCCATTTTGTCAACTGTCCCAGAACTACATGCTGTTGCTGGTTCTGCTCATCAATAAACTGAAACCTACTTTCCTAAGCAGTCAGCCTCCATTTTATTTACAGCATCCTCCCAGCTTGGAACAGGATCAGGTTTTTCTTCCCTCCCTCCCTCCTTTCTTCAGATCACAAGTACAGATTAGGCGACTTGTCTCAAAAACAGTGAGAGGGACCTTGGAGTCCTAGTGGACGATCAGTTGACTGTAAGCCAGCAGTGTGCAGCATCTTGCAAAAAAGCTAATACAATCCTGGGTAGTTGGGAGATTTGTTCTCCGAACTTGTGGGTTGGTTTTGGAAAGTTTTGTTACCAGGCTGAGTAACACCTAGGGCTTCAGGCGGTCAGTATGTCTTAAGATTGGAGGGTCACGTCAGATGAGGGTCTTGGGATGGGTCTTATGAGGGTGTCAGGACCCACCCCAATTCATCTCTTAGGAAAGAAGAACTCTTGGAGACAGGATTGTCCAAGCAAGAACTTTTACTAAAATATGGTTGACAGTGGATAATCTAGACAGGATCTAGAAACTCTCCCAGACTGATACTTTTAAAGTGTCCCCGAATAAAACCCCTCCCCTCAGTCCATTTGGTCAGTACCGAATCAGTTATGTTTCATGTGTCAAAATCCTTCATGGGAAAATAGAAACTTTGTGCATTTACAGCATCTTCCTCCCCTTCACATTCAGTCGGAGATGCAAACCAGAAACCCGCTTCCCCCCCTTCCTTTTGTTCTTCTCAGTTCAAAGGTTCTTTCCCTGGTCTTTGATGATGGCCTCCAAGGCAGGCTGAATAAACCACCTTTCGTCTAATGGATAGGGGTGGCCAATTGACATCTTCTCTCCCCCTCCTTGTGGATCCAGTAAGGGGGTAAGATTGAAGTTTGCACAGATAGGGATTTAGGAATGGAATATAAATGGATTTGGACAATCTGCCCTCCTCAAAAAAAGGATAGGTCCCCCTGCAGAGGTTCTGCCGTCCTCCAATTTACCCAGGGGTTCCATTTCTTCAGCCATTCCAGTCCTAAAATCATTGGGCATTCCATGCCTGGGGCCACTACAAACGCTATGCGTTGCATGCAAGAGCTAACAATAATAATACTAAATTAAAAGAGTTTTGTAAAGAAGAGTGGGAAAAATATCCAAAAGAAAAGAAATTTTCTAAGCTGATTAGGTTAGGTGTCTGAAAGATGCTGTTTTCACGAAAGGAGGTGGAAATAAAGGATATTTATTAATATCTCATCCCCTCCAGACATGACCCTCTGGTGCACAGGTCGGCAACCTGCGGCTCCGGAGCCGCATGCGGCTCTTTGAGCCGTCTCTTGCGGCTCCCAGCCGCCCGGTGCGCGCGCACCTCTTCCAACGGGCAGTGGTGCGCGCGCACCTCTCCAAATGGAGAGTGGCACCGCCCGTTTGGAGAGGTGCACGCGCACCACCCCGAATGGGCGGAGGTGCGCGCGCACCTCCCCAAACCTTTGGAGAGGTGCGCGCGTACCTCCGCGCGAATGGGCAGCGGTGCCGCTCTTTCAGGAAGCCCGCCGCGGCCCGTCTGTGAAGCTGCCGAAAGCGGCACCTTAGCAGACGGGCCGCGGCAGCTTCCGCAAAGAGCGGCGCCCCTGCCCATTCCGAGAGGTGCGCGCGCACCTCTCCGAACGACCGGAGGTGCGCGCGCACCTCCCCAAACCTTTGGGGAGGTGCGCGCGTACCTCCGCGCGAACGGGCAGCGGTGCCGCTCTTTCAGGAAGCTGCCGCTTTCGGCAGCTTCCTGAAAGAGCGGCGCCGCTGCCCCTTCGCTTTCGGCAGCTTCCTGAAAGAGCGGCGCCGCTGCCCCTTCGCACGGAGGTACGCGCGCACCTCCCCAAAGGTTTGGGGAGGTGCGCGCGCAACTCCGGTCGTTCGGAGAGGTGCGCGCGCACCTCTCGGAATGGGCAGGGGCGCCGCTCTTTGCGGAAGCTGCCGCAGCCCGTTTGCTAAGCTGCCGCTTTCGGCAGCTTCACAGACGGGCCGCGGCGGGCTTCCTGAAAGAGCGGCACCGCTGCCCATTCGCGCGGAGGTACGCGCGCACCTCCGGTCGTTCGGAGAGGTGCGCGCGCACCTCTCGGAATGGGCAGGGGCGCCGCTCTTTGCGGAAGCTGCCGCAGCCCGTTTGCTAAGCTGCCGCTTTCGGCAGCTTCACAGACGGGCCGCGGCGGGCTTCCTGAAAGAGCGGCACCGCTGCCCATTCGCGCGGAGGTACGCGCGCACCTCCGGTCGTTCGGAGAGGTGCGCGCGCACCTCTCGGAATGGGCAGGGGCGCCGCTCTTTGCGGAAGCTGCCACGGCCCGTCTGCAAAGCTGCCGAAAGCGGCAGCTTTGCAGACGGGCCGTCGCCATCGGGCAACCGGGAACCGGTTCCATCTCATTTTTTAAAAAATGGCAGCCGCGTGCGTCCGCGCATGCGCAAAAAACCTTTTTGCGCATGCGCGTGCATGGACACACGCACGCGGCTCCCTCTTTTTTTAATTTGTGATGGAACCGGTTCCCAGTGGCTCTTTTTCTTTTTTAGGTTGCCGACCCCTGCTCTGGTGGAATACAGTCACCTGTGAAGACTATTAAAGCATCTCTTAAGTCTTTAACAAACTCCCATTGATATTTTGAGTAAAGAACGGAGTCTGAGGCTCCGGAAGAGCTGTCATCATTAAGAAAATGGCATTTACATGCAGAAACACAGAAGATCTACAGAAGATTCACAGAAAACGTTTCATCACATGGAAAGTATTCCTACGGAAGGAAGTTTCACATGTTGTTAAACAACGAGTAAAATTGTTTGCAAATTCCAGCAACCAAAACCCATACTTCCGTTCTTGTCAAAGCCGAACCTATTTTTTTTTTAAATAAAAGGACCCTCTATGCGATTATGCGACACGGAAGGAAATATGGAATCAATGGCAGCCATCCTGGCCAGGCAGGGTGAAAGGGAATTATCTGGGGAGGGCAAAGCTTTCTCCTGTCCCGCTCTAGGGGATGATCTTCCTCTCCTTCTCCTAGCTGAGGGCGCCAGTGCTGCCCAAAGACGCTTCACAAAACAGGGTCACAATGCGTGCAGGACCTGAGCCACCAAAGGCTTGAGAAGAGCCCAAGACATTTCAAAGTGAAAAGCAGAGAAGCGCTTTCATTCAATGGGCTGGTTAAGGAGAGGTCACAGGATGTATTACTTTTTTCGGGTACTACCACAAAACCATGTGATAAGTCATATGGAATGTGTTGAGCGTGTACTCAAATAAATTATGCAATATGCCTGAGTTTCAGAGCCCCTGGAGCACATCACCGGCTGCCGAATTCGGAGACAAACGAGGAAGTTCCCACCTGGAGGAAGGAGATACTGCCTGCCCGCCTGCCAAATGACAGCGAAAGCCGCCACTCTCAATCTGGGCTTCCTCGCAGCCACCCCGGGTGTTGGTACGAGCGCTGAGCACAAGTCCACCAGGCAGACTCCTCTGGCTTCGAAACAAAGGGCTGGAGTCGGGCAGCCTCCCTCCCTCCGTGCTGCCGCTCCTGCCCGATCCAGGCGCAGGGTGAGCAAGCAAGCGCCAGCTCGTCCCGGCTCAGTCCTCCTTCGGGGTGCCATTATGAGCCCCGGCTTTCAGACTGGGAATGCTGGCTTGATGGCCGCAGGAGCCCTGAGAGGACACGCCCACCTCAAAGACCTCGTGGATGGCCTTGCGGAAGCAGTGGAAGTTGTAGTCTATCAAGCCTGCGAAGAAAGGGGGAGGGGGCGGGAGGGAAGAGGAGACATCAGTTGGGAAGATCTCAGAAAACGAGAGGCGGGTGATACGGGAACTTTGCAAACTGAAACATTGCGAATGCAATTGGCCCTTTTCTGAGCTCCAAAGGCATCATTGGGGACTGCAGAAGTTCTAAGAAGATGGAAACAACCCGTTTTTTTAAAGCATAAAATCTTTCCAGTTCTAAGCATGTTGCATGCCTTCTTCATTCTTCTGCATCTTCCCACGGAAAACCACACGGTTTCCCACTCACCAGCTGCCCTCTTGCAGGGAAGCAGCCCTGCCCTTTCTTGCCCCTCACAGCATTTCTCCTTACCAAAAGTGACACGCCTGAAAGCAAAAGGTGATCTCAGCCACGCTGCAATCCAGTGAAAAGGGCTCCCTCCCAGCCCACCGGCCGTTCCCCAGAAATCCCACCGGGGGCCAAACTACCCAGAGTTAAGCTGTGTTCGATGATCCCCAGGGAATTAGAGGAACGGCAAGCTTTTATAGACAAAAGCCCGAAGGGCAGCTTCATCCATGCTGCCAGACCAGGATGGGTCCCTTCGTCTAGAGGTCGACTATCAGGGCTTAAAGGCTGTCAGCCATGAAAACGCCTACCCGCCAGCCCTAATGAAGGACACCTTGCCCATTTGGCAAAAGGGAAACTCTTTGCCAAACTGGACCTGTGAGAAGGGCATTACCGGGGGAGGATCAAAGAGGGCGACGAGTGGAAGACAGCCTTCAATTGCCCCTTAGGATGTTTCCACTTCCGGGTCCTCCTTGCGGACTGCTGTCTTTGTGCAGCTGATAAACAAAGTGCTGCCTGAGCACCTGTGCGAGCGAGTGCCGGTTACCTGGATGACATCTTAACCTGCACCGAGACTATGGCAGAACAGGCAAAACAGGCCAGGCTGTGCTCAAAAGGCTCCGAGCAGCCCAACTGTGTGTCAAAATGCTAATTCCTCCATCTAGGCTTCCGCATTTCTCACGAGGGGATAGAGATGGACCCCAAAAAGGTGTGGGTGGCACTGGACCGGGCTCCTCCCCACACCAGGAAGCAAGGGATTTGCAAACTTTTTCCGCCAACTCATCCTGTCGCTTGCCCTGACAGCCCCCCCCCCGGTCAGCCATTTGCTGAAGACTAAAAGGGAAGGGAAACCCCAGCCCAGCCAACCGCTGAAATGCACAACGGAATGCCAAGCGGGGTTCGGAAAACTCAAGCGCCTCTTCGCAGCAAAGCCGGCGCTGAACACCCCCTTTGCCATCCAGGCAGATGCTGCTGATGTGGCAGAGGGGCAGAACTCTTACCGAAAAAGGAGCCAGGGCCACGACAGCACATAACTTCCAAAGGCGCACTGAAAGAGAGCGCAGAGGGCAGTCTGGGAAAAGGAGGCACATGCAGGGCACGGGGCACTCCTCACTTGGAGTCGTTTCTTAGAAGGGAGCAAAACGCCTTTGGAGGTTGGACTGACCACCCACGCAAGCTGTCACCCCAACAGGTCCGCTCGGCTCAGGATTTTAACCAGCTCAATTTCACCCTGAGATATCTCCCGGGGGGGGGGGGGAGAGAGATTTCTTGGCGGATGAACTGTCTGGAATGCCACAATGCAACAGGGAAAGCCAGACCTGATCCTGTCCCACCCATTGGCGGCCCCAGTCCCCACCAGAGCACAAGCCAAGCGAAAGGCCCAAGTGGCCGGGGACATCCGGGCTGCCCTGGAGGACAACGGTTTCCAGGCCGTAAGGTCGAGTGTACGATACAGGACGGTGTAGCCTGGCTGGGAGCCAAACTATACGTCCCTGAAAGTCGACGATGGTCTTGTAGAAAAGCCACGATTCCAAAGCAGTGGGACATTCTGGCTTTGTCAAAACCCTGCAGCCGGTTAAGCAACAATTCTAGTGCTGTCATTGAAAAAAGGCATAGAAAGCTACATAGCTCACTGCCTCAGCTGCGCGTCTGCTGAAAGACGGAAGGGAAACCAACAGGACTCTTGCAGCCAGCAGCACAGCCTCGTGCCCCGTGGAAGCAGCTCTCCGTAGACTTCAGAGCAGAGCTGCCCGAACCTTCCGGGAACACCGTAATTTGAGGGATAACCGAAAATTTATATGGCCACCCATTCTCAAATGACTTTGGGTGGCTTACAAAAATTATTCTCTTGTAATTTATTATATGGCTCAGGTTAGGAAATTATTCTCTCTCCAATACTAGAACAATTATTTCACTGACTGCCAGGGCAATGTTTAATGCAGTTTTAAAACCATTTCTCCAAAAGGAGTGGCAGGCAACCGTTTTGTGGAGCATTCCGAGCAGCCACTGCTTCCAATGAGCTGAACATCTGAAGCATTTCCAGTGCTGCTCTCTCCGATACCTGGAACACTTCAGGAATTCCAACTTTCACTCGCTAGGACGCAGCCAGCTTAGACTAAGTATTTCAGATGAGACTGTTTTGCCCTGAGTTTGAAACACAGCCTATTTTTTATTTTGGGAAAAATAACATTACGATTGTTTTTAATGCTGTTGTTTGTGCTGCCGATCCATGACGGTAATAAAGATTGATTGGTTGATTGAACAAAATGAAGCTCTTTTCTTACCTTTGCGTTCAAAGCTCTCCTCTCGAAGGATACACACCAAGGCTAGAAATTTTGTCACTTCTTTTAAATATAAAACAGTTGTGTTGTTGAGTTTAATAATTGCCATAGATTCCTCGTCATATGCGCTACCGCTGCCATCTTCTTTTAACCTGGAGTAGGTTGAAGGAGAAAGACTGCTCAGAATACCCGAGACTTACGACTGAGCACTTAAATTTGATGCAACTCAGATGTCTCATTTATATTTAGGCAACTGCATAGGACTTTAGAACAAATTAAAAACTTTTACAATTTACGACGACTTCAGAAATCTATAGCTGCTTTTTAGCTTGACTGATCTACAAATATATTTAAATAGCCTTATATTAATATATAAAGTGAGTTTACCACCATACTGATGATCTCTATTTTTTTTATTTATTCATTAAATTTATATGTTGCCCATCTCATCAATTAGGTCAGGGCTTTTCAATCTTTTCACCCATTGTACCACTTTTAGGATATGGCAACATCCGAGTACCACCAGTTGCCTAGGAAGGTGTCAAAAACCTGATGACCAAAAAAAAAAAAAAAAGGAAAAAGTGATGGAGTTCAGGTAGTCCTCGACTTACAACAGTTCGCTTAGTGACTGTTTGAAATTACAATGGCACTGAAAAAGTGCCCCCCAAGCCAGAGCCGAGCAAGACACCTGCCTGCCCACCCAGCGGCGCTCTTTCTCCTGTCCGAGGCTTTCACTGTTGTGAGCATTTCTCTTGAGGATTGGCAGTGGGGGTGGGGTGGGGGTGTTTGGTTTTTATTCCCCGCCCCATCTGCTGGGTGGTTGCAGCAGGTTTTGGTCACTTCACATGACCCTGGGACACTGTTACCGTCATAAATATGAATCAGTTGGCAAGCATCTGAATGTAGATCAGAAGACCCTGCAGATGCTGCAACATTCCAGCTGATAGGCAATTCTTCTGGGCTTAGCAGAAGCGTCAGGATCAGCGCTGAGCTCCACCTGGAGCCTGGCACTGATCCTGGTGCTTCCACTGATCCCTGACAGCCCTGAAGCTCCAGCCATCTCTCGCTCAGGCTTGTGCGGTGCTGCCACCGGTTCAGCTCATTCCCCTCCCCCGCTACCACTTTTCTAGGATAGTCGCGTACCACCTGCCAGGTGCCAATGTACCACAGGTGGTACCCGTACCACTGGTTGAAAAGCCCTGAATTAGGTGACTCTCGGCAGCAGTCATATTTTGATACAAATACCTGTAACTATGATCGTGAAGAGAGGCATACCAGGCTTTATAAAGACGCTTGCTCAGAATACTGGATAAAATTTTGTTGACAAAATTATGCCAACAATAAGCAAGGCGGCATAGCATTCCCCACCTTTTAAACTAAAACCTTCACAATTTTAAGATTATCTTGCATTTCTCAAAATATCCATGGACAGCAAAAGATCTTCTTAAGCAGTTAGAAGTCACTAGCTTCTTTCAAGACGGTTGTTCCGTACTTCTCAAGTATTTACTTACCCATATATGCAAGAAACATCAATGACAACGTCAATCATGTCACAACATAGCTCGTAGGACTGCATGTCAACAGGGGAGCTGTCTGTTGCAATATAGATCTTGCTGACAACATCAAAAAGAAAAGCTTTCTCAATCCCCGAGTTCTTCAGGAAATGAAAAGACAGGTTTACGTTAAGATTACATCTCACAAATACCCACATTTGTCCCAAGATCTATTTCCTTTTACTTATTTTGCAATATTTTATTGTATGAACTAAGGAGGTAAAATACCCACTCAATAGAAAGCAAGTATTGATCAGACCACATATTTTAATAATTTTACTAGCATCCAATCCAAATCTTCAATGTACGAAGATTATTAGTTTAAAATGTCTAATATAAACCAAATCATCTGTTTAAGCTCAGCACGATTAAGCAGTCTCCAACCCACCTCTGCTTTGGAGGCAAAAGTTCTTCCCAAGATCTCTTGGTGTCAGTTTCACCATCCCCTAAACGGAAATCCCTCATTTGTTAACTTTCACGACACGATTTGCCCTTCAAACATGTGGAGTAATTAACTGCTACTTACCGATATAAAGATATTCAGCAAGTTTTCCAAAGTGGGCAGCTGTGGAATGAGCTTCTGCACCACCTTACTGAAGGCCTCAAAGATTGAGTGATCGTAGATGCTGGTCAAATAAAAGCTAAAAAGAAAAGAACTCTAATTAGTTACCTGAGTGCTTTCACATATTAATAAACTGGTCAATATGTAAAGAAATGATGTCATAACCCACTTCAGTCCACATTTGAGGAAAGTAGGACTCTTGGAGATGAGATTTTCCAAGCAGGAACTTTTACTAAGAAATAGGAGATAGCAGGCATAACAGACAGGATCTGAGGAATCCCCTCACAGATCGATATTTTTATAGTGTCCCCAAGCAAACCCCATTCATTCGGTCAGTTCCGGATCAGCCAAACTCCCAGTGGTAAGCCCCTCGTGGGAAAAGAGAGATAACAGTCCGTTTGCAGCAGGATCATTTCCACCCTCCTCAAACTTTATTCAGAGAAACAAACCAGATTCCAGAGGGTTGCATTCCCCCCTTTCCCACCCCCTTTTCTAGTTTCCTGTAAGATGAGAGGGAATGCCTAGTGAGAAAGCAATTGATTATATTGTGATGGACAGCAGGCAAGCGGAATAAACAAAGGTTACATTTAAGGGAGGAAGTGAAAGCCATAAAGTCCCATGCCTGTTCCCTCTCCCCCTTGGGAACGGCAGAATCCAGGGGAAGATGAGATTTGGGTTTAGCTCAGAGGAGATAGTTAGAAATGAAATATAAATGGATTCTGTCAAATGATCTGTTTAGAAATACTACACCAAATCAAGTAATGGACTGACGTGTGAGAGGGGGAAGAACTTTGTTTCAAGAAGAAACAAATGTCAGTTTTCAGAAATTCAAGGAAACAATAAAATCAGAAAAATACCAGATCAGTAAAAGTAGAATTGCTAACCGTGACAGCATTTCAGATTCAGAAGAGGTATATTATGGGCTTTGGCTGCTCCCTTCCCCACCCCAAAATTGGTGCCGAATCATGAAAGGTCATTAAGGGGAGCATGGGGTGCCTGGAGGGGGGGCTTGGAAGCAGAGCAGAACCCCAGGCCTGCCTGCCCTGCCCCCCCACAAGGCTTCCGCTGCTCCCCAGCCCAGCCCAGCTTGCACCTGGTAACCGCCATTCAGAAGCAGGTAACGCCACTCGCCTAAGATGCAGCTTTTCTAAGCCAGCATCAGCCAGATCGTCGTTGGCTCTCTGATGGACGTCTCTCTGAGTTTCGATCTTGTGGTCGTCGGATAAGCCGTCCACTTTGTGAATGAAAACCTCAAAGTTCATTTCCGGATTGATTTTGTAAGCTTTGGAGACGGTGATGTGCAGCCTGGTTAAGGCCTCCATGTAGTCGTCCTGCAAGGCAAACGGAGGGGCGGCCTGAAGCGCTGCGGGGGGGGGGTCTGGGCAGGGGTCTGCCTTTCGGGGTCCCCCCTCCCCCGGGGGCTGGTGGGGGGAAGGAGCCGGGAGGGGAGCCCGGGAGAGAGCGGGAGGGGCCCGGGGGGGCTTCGGGGGGGGCTCGGCTGCCCCTCCGCCTGCAGCCCCCCACCCTCCCCTCCCCTCCCCTCCCCTCCCCCACCTGGGCGTCGATGACGTAGATGAGGGCGCCGGTGCCGCGGAAGATGGTCTCGTAGTCGAAGGCGGGGTCGAAGAAGTCCATCTGGCCGGGGAAGTCCCAGATCTGGAAGTTGACGAAGGAGCTGCCGGAGACGTCGTCCTTGTGGATCTGGGTGGTGCTCTCCAGGAAGAGCGTCTCGTTGGGGGACATCTTGTGGAAGACCACCTGCGGCACAGGGCGCGCGCCCATCAGGCGGCGGAGGGGCAGCCCCGACCCCCCTCCCCGAGCCCGGCCCGCCGCGCACCTTCTGGATGGAGGACTTCCCGCTGCGCCGCAGCCCCATCAGCAGGATGCGCGGCTGCTTGGAGGAGTCCCCGCCGGGCCCCGCCACGCCCATCCCGCCGCCGCCGCCCGCCAGCCCGGCCCCGTCGTCCTCGCCCGCCAGCTCGTCCTCGTCGGCGCCGTAGCCGAAGTCCTTGGGGAAGGCGTCGGCCGCGCCCAGGCTGCCCGCGGGCAAGGACGCGCCGGACGGCAGCTGCGCCGGCTCCTCGGCCGCCCCGAACGGCGTGGCGGCCATGGCGAGACCGGCCCCGGGCGGACGCTCGGCCGATTGGACGGCGCCGCGGCGGGGAAGGGCACGTGACCCCCTCGGGCCCGCCTCCCTGCCGCCCTGCGGCTTCCGGGCCCGGGCCCACGCGGGCGCCCCCTCCGGCCGGGCGGTGGCAGGGCAGCCGAGCGGCAGCCAGCCCGCCCCGGACGCTTCTCCGTCGGCGCCCGCCAGAGTCCGGCGCGGGGCTGGGGACGGGAAGCGGCCGTCCGTAACCGGCTTCGTGTCCTCGTGAGCCGCGACTTGTAGGGAGGACGCCGTCTGGCTCAGTCTAATGCAGCGTTTTCCAACCTTAGGAACTTGAAGATGCGTGGACTTCAACTCCCAGAATTCCCCAGCCAGCTATGCTGGCTGGGGAATTCTGGGAGTTGAAGTCCACGCATCTTCAAGTTCCTAAGGTTGGAAAACGCTGGTCTAATGGAAGGCGTCCAAGTCAAGCGGCGGCTCTCTTCCAGAACTAGAAGGATGAACGGGAGAGACAGAGCGAAGGGAAGGGGTGGGGTGGAATTGTGGGATTCTGAGCCCCCAAAGGTGCGGGGGATGGAAAAGTTCCCAGATTTAATTGGACAATTTAAACTAACGACGGCTGGTTCGTGAGCCTTGTTAATAAGATGAGGCTGCTAGGCTGATTTTTAGGGGGAATAAATCAGAAGAGGTTAGCATAATTACAGAGCAGGTTCCCATATTATGACAAGATATACATTAAGTTCATAGCCCAGAGGCAAAAACTGGATTGACAGTTACTTCAGCTGCCAAGCTACTTAATACTTTCTAGTTTCTTAATAATTTCCAGAATAAGATCTTTCAAAGCTGGGATATGAGAATGTATTTATTTATTTATTTCCTGGATTGCTTCCAGAGAGAAAAGATGTAAAAAAACACAATTCATTTGTTTTCAGGTAGACTATACCAGTCCCTGGAAGCTCTGTAAAAGATTCTGTCACCTAAACCTTGTCCCATCTCCCCTCTTTCACCCTTATCAGATCACCTTGAGCAGATTAGAACTCTCAAGTTCTATCCAGGCTTGCATGGGAGAAAATACTTAAGGAAAGACACGGAGTCCCAAAGTGCTTTTTCAAAAGGCAACTAGAATTTCTTTGTTTTTCCTTGAAGATGTTTCGCTTCTCATCCAAGAAGCTTCTTCAGTTCTGATTGAATGGTGGAATGATGGAAGGATTTATATTCCTTGCAGTCATTCTTCCATCCTCCACCATACAGTCAGAACTGAAGAAGCTTCTTGGATGAGAAGCAAAATGTCTTCAAGGAAAAACATAGTCCAGTTGCCTTTTGAAAAAGCACCTTTGGGACCACCATGATCTAGAGCAGGGGGTCTTCAAACTTGGCCCCTTTATGACTTGTGGACTTCAACTCCCAGAATTCCTCAGCCAGACACGCTGGCTGAGGAATTCTGGGAGTTGAATCAACAAGTCATAAAAGGGCCAAGTCTGAAGACCACTGACCTAGATGACTGGGAATCTCCACAGACAGAAAGGCATGGAGGTTGTAAAAAGGCAGTGACTGGCTTAGAGATGACTTATAGAATAACTAAAAATGCCCAACCCCTCCCCTCCTAGAAGCCTCAAACTTATTACTTTATTACTGAAAAGTGTTTAGTCCTTTTGGTTGCAAACACCAAGTTTTCCCCACTCCTTTACAACTGGCTACTTTCTTTCTATGGCAAGGAGCTTCAAATGCCCATATTCCCGTGGCAAGTTTACTCAGAAGAAAGATGTTCCTTTAGCTGTAATGGAGAATCATTCAGATTCTGTTAATTGCTATACTTGTTGTTGTTAGCTGCGAAGTCGTGTATGACCCATCGCGACCCCATGGACAACGTTCCTCCAGGCCTTCCTGTCCGCTACCATCTTTTGGAGTCCATTTAAGCTCACGCTTACTGCTTCAGGGACTCCATCCAGCCACCTCATTCTCTGTCGTCCCCTTCTTCTATTGCCCTCAACCTTTCCCAGCATGAGGCTCTTCTCCAGTCAGTCCTTCCTTCTCATTAGGTGGCCAAAGTATTTGAGTTTCAGCTTCAGGATCTGGCCTTCTAAAGAGCAGTCAGGGTGGATCTCCTCTAGGACTGACCGGTTTGATCGCCTTGCAGTCCAAGGGACTCGCAGGAGTCTTCTCCAGCACCAGAGTTCAAAGGCCTCACTTCTTTTGCGCTCAGCCTTTCTTATGGTCCAGCTTTCACAGCCATACATTGCAACTGGGAAGACCATAGCCTTGACTATATGCACTTTTGTTGACAGGGTGATGTGCTATACTGAGTGGTGCCTTTTTCCTTCTAGATTAGTTCAATAGGAATCTGTAATTAAAGTTATTAAAGGTAGGAAATGAGGAATAAAGATGTGTGCAAATTGGATGAAGGCTGAAGGAGAAGAGATGGAGAGATAGAATGAGGTGTTTTAAGGTGAACAGTTTGCAGGCGGAATTTGGAAAGTCCAGGGTTATGGAGCAGAGGTTCCCCAAGCCGAAAGGTGTCATTGGGAAAGAGAAGTTACTCCCCTACTTGTATACTGAAAAGAACTAAGAGAAGGAAACACAGACACACGTGCCTGCACACACACAAGCACACTTGAGAGTCGAAATAAGTAGGGGGCACCTATAAGAACTTATATAAGTCTCTGGGAATTTCATGGTGCATCTGTGGATGGCCATACCTCATGGTATAGAAAGGCAGACAGACAGCACCCTTCTACAAACATGTTTGACAAAAATATACAGAAAACGCAAAATAGAACTTTTGTCCAACCAATAGCAGATTTTCATGTTTCCTTTTATGAGTTTAAAACATTCCTTCACCAGGAAACTGGTGAAAATCTGGGCTGTCTCATAGCCCCGTTTCTTGGGGAAGGGATAAGAAAAGGAAAAAGGGGAAAGAGGTTTCTTCCCAGATTTCTCTGTTAGCCAGGCAAACCAAAGTGGGCAAGTTATTCCCCATTATTATTTCAGTAATTTCTAGAGATTTTAGAAATCTTTGATGGGTAAAGATCTTAAACAGCTGAGTTGTACTATACACCAATGCCATTGGTTTCCCCGCAGAATTCCCATCTCAGACGCTCCACTCAGAATAGGCTGGAGGACACGGAATTAATTTGGAGGAAGAGAAATCAGATATACATAATGCACAAAAACTGTAAGATTGTCTTGCTTACAAAGAAAAAATAAAAATCAGGGCTCTTATGTTTTACACATCCTGGCCAGGCATTTTCTGAACTGACAAGATTCATCTTATTTCAATTTAAACTTGAAGAAACTTTGTCATATTGAATGGCAACCTGACTTCTCAAGAAAACTGCTATTTTAAGAATGTTTTAATTTTTTAATTACAATTTGAAACTATGTTTGGCCAAATCCAATTGCGTGCTGAACTCAGTCCAATTGCTACATAATCTTCCTGTGTGTGTGTCAGAATCCATTTATATTCCATTCCTAAACCCCTATCTGTGCAAACCTAAATCTCATCCCTTACTGGATTCTGCCATTCCCAAGGAGGGGAAGAGGAGATGTTAATTGGCCATCCCTATCCATTAGACCCAAGTTTGTTTATTCAGCCTGCCTGGAGGCCATCATCAAAGACCAGGGAAAGAACCTTTGAACTGAGAAGAACAAAGAAAGAGGTGGGGGGGGGGAGATTCTGTTTTGTATTTGGAATTTGAAGGGGAGGAAGCATGTAAAGGCATGGAAGATCCTTCTTCCCTTGGAAGGTTCTGACACATGAAACTTGACTGATTCGGGACTGACCAAATGGACTGAGGGGAGGGGTTTTTACTCGGGGACACTTTAAAAGTATCAATCTGCGACATTTTCCAGATCCTGTCTAGATTATCCACTGTCAATCATGTTTTATTAAAATTTCCTGCTTGGACAATCCTGTCTCCAAGAGTTCTTCTTTCCTAAGAGGTGGATTGGGGTGGGTTCTGACTGTGCTTATTTCCATTCCTGGAAGTATTTTATTTCAATAATAATAATCATAGGAGATTCTTTATTCCAAATTAACCTTATTTCTCTCATTATCTCAGCTACCCTTTAACCATTAACACAAATCCATGATTCACTGAGGCTGGAAAGTATGGAAAATATATTGTCACAATAGATTGCTAAACTGCACCTCCGCTAAGCTATCAACTGGCATTAGAAAAACCAAGTGCCAAAACCAAGGACCTGGGCAAGAGTAATTAACCACACAAGGAACCTGTTCAGCTACACTTCCAGTCACACCCACAAATAGGCTACCCAGACACCAGGAAGGACAAATAAGATAGACCTGTTGACAGTCACACACTAGAACCAGCACGTATGCAACCCCCCACCCCACCCCAGCCTACACTAGAACCAGCACATACACAACCCGTGCCTCCCCAAACCCACACAAGGACCAGTCCCCCTATAAAAAAGTCTCTGTACCCCATTTTCTCTGTAGTCCGCCCCCAAGAGCAAACCTTTTCGTTCCTGGGAAATAAACGAATCGTCTCCTTTCCACAGCAGCGTGCCTCATGTCTTCTTTGCCTGCCTTCTCCCAGCTCAGAGAAAAGGACCCAGGTAAAAATTATCTTCACCCCAGGAATCCCAGATTCACAGAAGATAGGGTCAGTTACTGGAGGTTCCCCTCTTGGAGGTGTTTTGCAGGTTGCACCCTCTCCCAACCCTCCTGAATTTCTGCTTCTTTGCTTGTGGGGCGTATTAGTGATTTACCCTCTGTTTACCAATGGGGAAACAGGGACGTTTCTGACTACATTTCTGATTGTTGCCCTAAGTGCCCTAATCCAGAGTCTGCAGATTCAAATAGACCCTGGAGCCCCAACCAAGGTCAGCCACAGCCTGAGAGGGACCTTGGCCACATCTTTCAGCTGGACAGATACACACACACACGCGCGCACACACACACACACACACACACACACACTGCTTCCCTCCTTTGGTACTGCCTGGATGTCTGATCACAGGGTCCCAGGGACCATTTTCCTCCAGGGCTCAACTGGGTGCATGAGGAAGTACCCCAGTTCATGGTGTGGTTTCATTCCCATCACCACCACAGTGACTGCACATCAACAATGCCTGGGAGGCAAAGCAAGCATCTGAGGCCCAGTGACAAATTACCAGCTTGTAACAGGTCACATCTTCACACTTTTGCTCAGCTTACCCGAGCGCTGCCTCTCCCTGTAAGGATCCGTAGCCTTGAGCATCCGTAGAGGCAGATGGTGGTCCATACCAGCGGCAAAAAAGCATCCTGTACATTTGCTGAGCCAGGTGGGGGGAGGGAGAGGGGGAGCGGAGAAGGAAGGGGAAGAAGGTGCTTCAAAAGCTCAAGATGCCTGCGATGAAAGTCAAGGCTTGGCATTGTTTTGTGAAGGTCTCTCAACTGTCTCCGTAAAGACTGCTGTGTTGTTGGCTACTCGTTGTGGTGCCATTTCACATAGCTGAATGGATAAAGTTGCCCTGTAGATACAACGGCCTCCCATGCTGGCCATGAAGGTCAGGATAGTTCATGCACTCAGAGCCTCCCTGCCATGTCACTCTGGCTACTATGCATTCAGAATAACAGAGTTGGAAGGGACCTTGGAGATCATCTAGTCCAACCACCTGCCGAAGCAGGAGACCCTATGCCATTTCAGACAAATGGTTGTCCAATTTCTTCTTAAAACCTCTGAGACAAAATGGGCAAATTTGTCCTCTCTCCTCTTCCCCTGGATAGCACTGCTTTCTGGGACACAAAGGAGTGGGCCACATATGCCTGGCAGAAGACTCTTGCTGTGATTCTGTGCCAGCCAGTGGACCAGCTGAGTCCGGGAAATCAGAGGAGGAGGAGGAGGAGGAGGAGGGGCCTGGAGAGCCATCAGAGTCGGAGGAAGGCTTTCATGAGCTCCAGGACTTACAATCTGAAGAAATGCCTCCCCCCTCCACTCGTGCTCAGGCTGAGACCCAACTGTGCTGGGAAGCTGAGTCAGACTCTGAGGACTCACAGCTGCCTGCGGCTCCAAGGAGAAGACATTGAGAAGCCATGCCTTGGGGCTGCATAATAAAAAGGGAAGGTGTGGGCAGTGCTGGTAGCTGAAGGCAACCATTTGCAAAGGACTCAAGTTTCATGGAATCATGTTCTGTTTGCCTTGCCTGTGAACAATTCTATGTTTCAATTGTGTTGTGTTTGCCTTTGGACAATTGTTTGTTTGAATTGTGTTGTGTTTGCCTTTGAACAATTCTCTATTTGAATTGTGTTCTGTTTGCCTTTGGACAATTCTCCGTTTGCATTGTGTTCTGTTTGCCTTTGCTTTTGGGACATTTTGCAGGTCTGTAAATAATAATAAAAGGGGTTTGTTCTTCCTGCATTTCCAGCCTACTTGTTAAAAGAGGGGTTTGTCCTTGTGAGTTAACAAGGACTCACACAGCATGGGACAGAACAACTCTCCAGTGGGTCTCATACAGCTTTTAAAAGATCTCATGGTCTTGAAAAGGCTCTGGAGGCCAGTCAACCCCCCTTAGGTAATGTGGGAGGCTCCTTACTGTACTGCCTCTCCCCCCCTCCCCCTCCTGCTTTCTAGGACTTTTTTGTCAACTTCATGATGTATGACCTGCCCTCAAAGCAGAATGTTCTGTTCCTCCCTATGAACAGGTCAAGGGAAGTTCCTTTTTCAGCGGCTGCTTCTGGGATGGAAAGAGAGGAAGTTATCAAGTGGTTTTACAGGCTGGCCTATTTCCAGAAGAGATGAGGCAGATCACAAAGGTATGATGGTAAAGTGTGCCATTCCTGCTCCAGCAGCCAAAATGTGTGGGATCCTCCATATCACCATCCTTAGCCACCCCACCCCATCCAGGTCCAGTGTGATGAACAAAATCTGAGGGGTTACTCTGGTTGGCCTTCCCGCGAGATGTGGAGACTTATTGGGGGGCCACTGCTCTCAAGGGGGCAAATGGACAGCTCCCCATAAAAGCTTAAGCCACCCCAGGATGACATGTAAAAGTTCTGCTGGAGGCAGGTAAACTGCAGGCAAGCTGGAATGCCTTGGGCAACAGGTACATTCACAAGAGAGAACCCGTTAGTGGATGCACAATTGCAACCTTCTCCATCAAATCCAGATTACAGAAGTTTGTTTATTTAGTGTAGGGCATCTACAGAGCTCATGCAGTCACTGATATACAATACTAATAAAACACGCTGTATGTACAAAGACAAATATGAATTGAAGTAAAGCATCAGCAAATACATATATACATACATACATGCATGCATTATGTGTGTGTGCGTGTGCGTGTGTGGTAATACAATATGTAAGATAAAATATTAAATTAAGGTGAATCCATGATAACATCACCATAATATGGTGCCATTGAGCCTCGATAGGATAGATAATACAATTTGAGATCTAAGGCAGCTAACCATCTTAACTGCTTCTGGTGTGGCTATGATGAAATTATCCCAGGTGCCTTGAAATTTCCCGAGGAAACATTTTCAAACTTTTGTGTTTGTAAAATTTATTGGCCACCCATCTTACCACAGGATATATGTGTTATCGTTTGTCCCAATGCACCAGTTGTGATGTGGGGTCTCAGCCATTCCCCACTTAAAAGAGTTTGGCCTTAGTTCTGGTATGGATTTGCAGGAGTACTCCGATACAACATGAACCTCTTTCTCAAAATTTTCCAGTACTTCCCCAAAATTCCTACTGCCTGCTACTGGGAAAAAAACCAACCCATTTGGGATTGCCAAGCCTCGTCCTACAGCTCTCCATAGAAAAAAATGTTCTTTCTTTGCTTTACATCAGTAGAAGAAGGAAGGAAGAACCCATAGCTAGAAGAAGACAGTAAGATGTTGGGGAGAGGATAGAGATCCTCAACATCTGGTTTAGTTTGGTCTTTTTCCCCAAAAGGGAATAACGCTCAAAAGCAAAACAACAAAAACGTGATGGTGGTGGTGGTGGGGAATGGCAGTCCAAATTAAGTACTGATGTTTGGATGTTTGTCTTCTGAACCAGATCAAACATATTCAAGAAATTTGGAAAGTTTGTGCATATCATCTTGGAGCAACTTTCTGTGACTTTTTTGAAAAACAAATGCAAAAAGCTAAAGAAGGAGGAGCCGAGTTACCAGTAGCTTAGTTTCATAAGCAAGTATTGGAACAGATTATTAAGCAAATTATTATTTGTTAGCATTTAGGAAATAACTCATTGCTTAGCAGGAGCAAGCATAACGTTTGCTACTAATCATGCAAAACCAACTTGATCTATTTTGATAGAGTGACCAGCTTAGTACTTGTTTGTCTTCAGCAAAGCACTTAACACAGCAAAGCCTCCATGACTGCTACTGGGTGACTGCTCATCTCCGTTTCAAAGCCGAAGAGCCAGCGCTTGTCCGAGGATGTCTCCGTGGTCATGTGGCCAGCATGACTAGACGCCAAAGGCGCACGAAACGCTGTTACCTTCCCACCGTAGTGGTCCCTATTTTTCTACTTGCATTTTTACGTGCTTTCGAACTGCTAGGTTGGCAGAAGCTGGGACGAATAACAGGCTCTCACTGTTACGTGGCACTTAGGATTCAACCCGCCAAACTACCGACCTTCTGATCGACAAGCTCAGCGTCCTAACCCACTGAGCCACCGCGTCTCTTTTGGGTGACTGCTACTCCCACTCAAAAGCGGGTTGAAGAGCTGTGTCTAGCAAATGACCATCAATGGCTCTACCTATTCCTGGTATCTGACTTCCTGGAGGTTTAGTCCAGAGATCTTCAAACTTGGCAACTTTAATACTTGTGGACTTCAACACCCAGAACTCCCCAGCCAGCATGGTTGGTTTAAAGTCTTTAAAGTCTTAAAGTTGCCAAGTTTGGAGACACCCAGCCTAGTCTGTCAACTAAAGGGTAGGATGGGGATCTTTCAGCATTCTTTCATTCTGGGCCTAGTTTTTGAAAATCTCATGTTCAAAATGTTTCTGCCTGCTGTGGACGTACCATTTCCAGATACCCTTGTTGGGATTAGCTTGGTATATACTTTTGCCGAGGTAACTATCAACTAAGAATTAATAAACCTAACAAATTTTGGGGAGAAAAGTTTGAGATGGGGGAAAGAAGCAACATAATCAATTGGTGGACCAAACTCACTACAGATAATCCTTGACACACAACCATTCATTTAGTAACTTCTCAGACTTACAATGGTGCTGAAAAAAGCAGCACGGCTACTCGCATTTCCTGGAAGGGGAGGGATTTTTGACAGCTCAATGCTCCCTTTGGTATTTACTAACCTGGGAACATTCCAGAGGGCTGGGAGGTTAGTATTTCCCTTGCAAAGATAGCCCACATTATAAAAAGCGGTTGCTCCGCTACAGACCGGAGGGGAGAAAGTGGCAGCAGTTGCCAAGGTGCAGCACAGCCTCGTTCTGGGTCTTTGCCTTAATCTCAGTTCTACACTCAAGAAACTTGGATGACCAACGATCTTTACAGTAAAATAAATATAACGTTTATATGATATCATTTATTATAATAAATCTAATAAAGCCACTCCAGCTGCCCTCTCGGTGGCCCTTTCCTTCAGGGGACTCGCCCGGAGGGGCCCCTGGACAGGCGGGGGGGGGGGCATTGCTTCTCTGCCAGCCCAAATGCCCTGCTCCCCGTGTGTGTGGCGGGGCGTGCCCAGCAAGGGTTCGCGGGCTGCCGGGTGGGCCAGCCCCGACTCAAGGCTGCTGGGGAAAAGGGGGCCACAGACCGGACGGCCGAGGGGAGCCGCCGTTGCCGGCGGGACGCTGAACAGGGGCGACCCCCGCCTGTCTTTCTCCCCCGCAATTCTTCCCTTCGTCGCATCTCCGAGGAACGGACGCCCCTCCGTGCGCCCCCCTCCCCCCACGCGCCCTGCCTCCCAGCGGGGCGAGCTCCGGGGCGCCTCCGACCGGCGTTGGCGACGGGGCGTCTCCCGGCCGGGACCAGGCGAGGCTAGGGAGGCGAAGGGGCGGGCGGGGAGCAGCGCTTGGCCGGCCCGCCTCGCCTCGCCTCTTCCCGCTGCTGCGCCGGCGGAGCTCCTGGCTGACGCGCCCAGGTAAGCGCTGCTGGCCGCGGCGGCGGCTTCCCCGGCTCGGCCGCTCGCCACTCCCTCCGCCGCCTCGGGTCTCCCGCCGGCCGGCGGGGCCGAGCTCCTCTCCGGAGCCCGGGGCTGGCTGGCTGGCTGGACGGCGTCGGTCTCCGAGCTGCCCGGGCGTAGCCGACGAAGCTCCTTCCTCCTCCGCGTCCCTGGGAGCGGCCGTTCCGAGGCGCGTCTGAGCGGATCCCGGCGACGGGGGAGTGAACGGAGCGCGGCTGCCCGGCGGATGCAGGCGGCCCTCCCGGCCGGCCGGGGCTGGCGGGGTGGCGGCGCTGCCCCCGGGGCTGCGAGACGCCCGGGCAGCGATGCGACCTTTTGCTCCCTTCCTCCGGCCGCAGGCGGGCTTGGCCTCCCGACTCCTCGTCCAGGCAGCCCGGCGTTCCCCGGGTCTCCTGGCTGGGGCTGAGGAGGGCTAGGGGGACCCCGGTTGGGTGAGCCAGGCGGCTCGCCTGCAGGCTGGGAGCCCCCCAGTAACTGCCCATCGAAAAAAGGCCACCCCCAGGGAAGAAACAGCCCAAGCGCTGCCTGGCAGCCTCTGAGGCGCCTTCCGAGTGCGGGGAGAGCCCCGGAGCATTGGCCCCAAGGCTCTAGAGTGGATCTTTAACCAAAAGGACGCAAAGCTCTTTCTTTTTTTAAAAAAAAAACAACAACATATTTTTATTTATAAGTTTACATTTCATGAGTGCTTGATAAACAATGTGTCTGGGTCTTATCTTAATAACATGTAATAAAATCCTAATCTCTACCCCGTTTTTTCCAGCCATTGGTAAAATACATCCCATATTGGGACATGCATCTTGTGGTTTGTTTGTTTTTAATCTTCAACGTGAGTCTGTCCATTTCTGCACATTCCTTGACCTGCTGAGACTTAGGGAGGATCGGGGAAGGTTAGTGCTAACTGCAGATCGCACCACGCACACACGAGTGCCCCGAATCATGCCTTGCAGGCAGCGGAGAGACGGTCCCGGCAGAGGCTCCTTCCTGACGGCCCCTTGAAGGGCTGGGGCAGCATGGAGCTTGAGCGACTCAACCTGGAAGATGCCCCAGACACCTGGCGGGAAGAGGAGCCCAGCGAGGAGAAGAGCAGGTGGTGCCCTCGGCTGAAGTGCAGCAGCATCCACAACACCGTCTCCAAATGGATGCTTCCCGGAGAGGCCAGAGCCACTTACCTGGAAAGAGCCAGCTGCATTCCGCCACCCGTTTTCATCCTGGCTATCAGCTTAGCTGAGGTGAGAAGCTCTCGCTTTGGTCTGTACATTTCTAAATCTGCATTTCATGGTTTTTACCATTGAGGAAAAGTTCAGGAATTTTCTTCTTTAATCTAATGCGTTGCCGGGTTTGGAGGCCCCCGATCTACAGAGTTGGTTTTCGTGAACTCCAATTCCTTTTTAACTAGTGTTATTTATTTATTTATTTATTTATTTATTTATTTATTTATTTATTTATTTAAAAAAAGCATCATAGAGTTTTTACTTCTCATTTTAAGTGAATGTTTTATCAGTTCCTAAAAAGGAACTTATCAACCTTTCCACGGGGAATGCTCACCTGGGCCTTCTCTCTGTTCTGGTTTAACTGCTTCGCAAAAGGCGCTCGCTTACTTCTTTTCCCCCAAATAGAAGGCTGTCTCTTTCACCCAAGAGAAACAAAGTAAAATGGCAGAGAAAATCCTGTGAAGGAATGTAGTCATGTGGGTTTCTCAGAATCAGAATGTTTTAAGTAAAATATTAACATTGGGCTGTTTTGATTATATAGATGGGAGATTTGAAAGCTGTTCAGAGTTGATCGAGTATCGGAGTTGTCTGTAAACCTAGCAAAATAAGTAAATAAAGCTGAGCTTTACTAAGATTTCCTGAGAGAGAGAAAAGTTGCAGAAATTCCTTTTCTTTTCCAGCAAAGCGCTGTGAAGGATAGTTTTCTGTGAGATGCCAAGCAACTGATTGCAGGCTTCTTGGGACCACAAAGCCAGGGACTCAAAGGGCATTGCTGAATCTCTGCAAAAAATCAGCGTCAAAGTCTGCTTGACCAGATTGCTGAAAAATCCCTGCTTAAGAAATATAACTAAGAACAAAGTGAATCTTTCTTCCTTACACTACCAGTATCCCATTTAAGCGTTTAATTTTGATAGTTTTATACACAGAAGGAAACTTTAAAAGACAGAATAAGAAGCAGTGGGCCAAAACGATAAGGAAGTAAAGTCAGGTTAGATATTAAAGAACTTTCCTGCCTCTGAAATGTGATTTTCCCCATGTGACAGAAGTCTTCACGGGATGGATAGCCACCTGTTCAAAATGCTTTAGGTTTGCACTTCAGGTTGGCCTAGGTCAGGGGTAGGCAACCTTGGCTCTTTTATGACTCATGGACTTCAACTCCCAGAATTCCTGAGCTGGCTCAGGAATTCTGGGAGTTGAAGTCCATGAGTCATAAAAGAGCCAAGGTTGCCTACCCATGGCCTAGGTCACCTCCAAAGACATCTATGATTTTATGAGAAACAAAAAAGAAATTATAGACCTAATTTAAAAAGGGGGAAAGAAAAAAGTATCAAAACTTCTTATTATATTTAAAGCAGACACCTTGATCACATGGAATAATATTGAGTGATTTTTGCATTTTACTCATTGCCAGATCAGAACAGAGAATCAAAATCATGCCATTAATTCCTAATGGCAAATCAGGATGGCACATTCTTTCCATTGTAACAATATAATCTTGTAGGGGCAGCGTCTAAATCTACAGTCCTTCATAGAAGATTGAATCATAAGGCTGGAAGGGATATCGGAAGTCTTCTAGTCCAACCCCAACCATGCTCAAGCAGGAGATCTTAAATGGGCCCAGTGATGGAGCACTCAGACATGCTATTTCATTGATTAATTGTTCTCACCATCAGGAAATTTCTCAGTTGGATCTGTCTTCCAACAAGCTTCCACTCGTTACTTCTTGTCCTGCACTCAAGTGCTTTGGAGAATAAATTAAGCCCCTCTTCTCTGTGACATCCTCTCAAGTACTGGAGGATAGTTATCATGTCCCCTCTAAACTTTGTCTTTGGTAGGCTAGGCTAGGCCTACCTACTTCCCTCAGCCGTTTGTCATACGATTTAGCCTACAGATCCTATATTATCTTTGTTGCTCTTCTCTGCACCCTTTCTAGGGTTTCAGCATCTTTTGTGTTATTATGGTGGCCAGAACCGTATGCAGTATTCCAAGTATGGCCTCACTAGTACGGTATGAAGCGGTATTATCCTAATTCATATATGGATACATTCCAAATATTTTGTTTATAATGCAAAATTCTCTTTCACACCTTCAGACCTTATTCTTCCTAAAACTGCATCATCAAGAATATTAAATGAACATGGGACTGCAATAGGGCAAGCCCATATATCAAATTTCACCTAAAATGGTGAGGAGGGGAGCCTGTGTGCCCCCCAACCCCCACAGCTGTTATTGATCTATGTCAATTGCTAATTGTTTCGGACATTGCGGCTTTTGGCGATAGATTGTGGGAAGTCTGGAAGCCCACTCCTGTGGCTAACTTTCTGAAGGCCTTACTCTCTAGCCTACTGAAGGGAAAAGGCCCCAGTTGCTTGGGGTCTTCACCTGTTATCTCCATCAGGTATGGACTGAAGGACTTTCTCTTGTTTATTTCCAGCTGTCAATTTTCATTTATTATGCTGTTTGGAAGCCCCAGACTCAATGGATCACGCTAGAAGTGGGAATCTGGGAAAGTCCACTTATTTACAGGCCTGAGAAACGGAAGGAAGCCTGGAGATTTTTGTCTTACATGTTTCTGCATGCTGGGTAAGCAATCTGTTATTTTGCTCATTTTGACAGGTGCGAGATGAGCCCCTGGGCTGGGCTTGTGTTATTCTACTTTGCTTTCCAATGGGACTGAAGCTGCTTTATGGCTTTGGGCTAAGAGCACACCTAGAACCCCTGGAACCGTTGCGCTCTAATTGTATTTAATTACTTCACTGCCACTTAAGTTGCTTGTCGTATTGGTATAATTATGCTAAACACTGCATATTTACAGTGTGTATTCATTAAATTTGTATCCCATTTTATCATTTAAATAATCTCAGTGTTCTTTTTTTCTGGAGAAGATGAGTATTCATTTCAAATTCACCTTTCCTTCCGCAGCGTTGAACATATCATAGGGAACCTTGTTCTGCAGCTCTGCCTGGGGATTCCCCTGGAATTAGTTCATAAAGGACACAGAGTTGCAGCTGTGTATCTTGCTGGAGTAATTGGAGGTGAGTCGTGCCAGAAAAAGGCTTGGTAGCAATTAGCCCACTTTTCGATACAAAGCAGCATGAGAGGAATAGCCTGTGGAAATGCTGGGGCCTGAATGCGAATCAAAAAACATCTTACATTTTAACTTGCATGTCAGTAATCAAACTTAATTGCTGCTTCGTTATAGGGGAAAGAGTGGCAGAACCTGGGGGGCGGAGTCAAAAGAGGGATCTGCCCAGAATCTCTATGTGGTCACAAGCGGACTAAGTCCAACCCACCCTTGAATTCCATTGATATTTATGTGCTTAGGCATCAATTGCAATACATCAGTTTAATTAGACCTTTGGGTGTGGACCTGATCCTTCGGGCCTGACATTAGTCATTCCAAACTGCCAGCAGTATCTTCCTTAATTGGCCTAATTCTTTTTAGGTTCTTTGGCAAGTTCCATCTGTGATCCTCTGCTGGGTCTTGTGGGAGCATCAGGAGGTGTCTACGCTCTGATTGGAGGATACTTCATGAATGTTCTAGTGGTAAGGGGGTTGCTTGATCATGGGAGGTGGGGGCAGGGAGATAAGATTTCCCATTGCAGTGAGGCAAACAGATGTTGGAAATTAGGGTCATTAAGCCAGGGCTACCTGTAGAGATAGAACTCTGAAAGAAAACTGTCCCCCTCGCTGCTTTGTGTCACTAGCCAAAGTTTTCATAATCTAAACCTGGGTTTACAAAGTCACAGAATATCATCCACAAGCTGGCTGAAACATGCATGTTTGTGGGTATTCAGAGAGAGAAAAAAAGTCTCAATATGGAAATTAGCTTACAAGAAACACAGGCAGTAATAATTGTTCCATTAAGTGAATTTCTTTGTGCTCTCTGAGCTTGCTTGCTTGCTTGCTAAGAAACTAGGTGACATCATCAGGGCGAGTGGGGTGGGGTGGGGTGGGGTGGGGACTACTTCCTCTTAGATGCAATAGCTTGCCCTGCCAGTGTTGGTGAGCATATAGTTTTCTGCATTATTCTTTGCCTACCTGGATGTTGGCTGCTAGAGAGGATCCATTCTGGTCTTTTTATTGCCTTAGTTATTTTTATTGTTACTTTTGAATGGTGAGTAAATGTGGTATACATTAACAGGGAACAAACTCCACACTCACTTGCATTGATGATGTCAATTAGTTGGATAATGAAATGTCTGCAAGCAAACCATCAAGCTCAAAGAGCATCAAGGATCCCACAGTTCAACCCTTTAAGGTCTACTCATAATGTGAAATAAATATAATTATTCACTAGTACTGTTGATTTAATAACCATGGTATTATAGATCAGTTTGGTCTAATAATAACATTATAACAATACCCCCTCCCATGCATACCCCTTTGTCATGGGGGAGAGGCCGGCAATGCTCTGAGAGGTTGGGAGCTGTGTTGGCCAGAAGGTGTTCTCCCAGGAGGGTCAGCCCATGCCAGAAAGGCCAGACTAAGCCTAGGGGTAGGCAACATCGGCTCTTTTATGACTCATGGACTTCAACTCCCAGAATTCCTGAGTCAGCATAGCTGACTCAGGAATTCTGGGAGTTGGAGTCCATGAGTCATAAAAGAGCCGAGGTTGCCTACCCCTGTGCTAACCCATTTAATATGGTAAGAAAACAAAAATAATCCTACACCAGATCAGTCATCACCAGGTCAACAAGGACCACATCAGATGTTGTCAGTTGGTTAAGGGGACTCAGGAGATGGCTGAGCAACCAGGGCCTCTGAAGCCTGTAGGGTTATTGGAGGAACATCAATCACAGGCAAGAGAAAAGCAAACTGTGTTTCAAAATCACCCCACTATGGCCTACAGTTATAAATCAGAAGCAACAAAGCGGGACTAAAAGTGAACGTCTGAACATTGGAAAATAATGTATCCAGACTCAAATATCACTGAACAACAATTAGCAGATCAGAGATTCATCACCAGAAATAAATATTCAAGAAAGCAAAACTGGAAGGGATTCAGAAAAATTATGAAAATGAAAGACCCAAAGCCAATAGTAGAATGAAACTCAGATAATAGCAATTTGGAAATATTGAACTGCACACATCATAGCTTAGAAGAAGTAATAATAGTAGAAACAGTATAGGCCTGCACTGAAACAACCTATGAACTGACCTCCTGACAAGAATTAAAAGAGAAGATTGTGGCATATGCAGAATTGCCAGTAGAAAACTGCTGGCCTTGAAAGTAGTGCCCAAAACAGACCTATAATAAAGGATGTGAACAAGCCGTTTGAAAGGATTAAAATAACATCTGTTGAACAGACCAATCAGCTTGTCTACAGTACAGCAGTGGTGGTTACAGAACAACTGGGTACTGAAATTAGAAAACCAAAAGCAAAATCATATTCAGTCCCAAAGTGGAAGATCAGACTGGAAGCCAAAAAAAGAAATTAAGATCAGATGTGAGTAATTTTAAAAAAAAACAACCCAGAAAAATTGAAGAAGCTTAGGAAATCATAAAACAAGAAATAACAGTAATAACTAGGGCAATTGAATGCTTTGAGGCACAAATCATCCAATTTAAGCAAAATCAGCTATTTCAATCAGACCAGCAGTGATTCTGCCAAAATATAAATGGCAATAGATATTTGGGGGGTGGGAATAAAAAAAAGAAACAATGCCGTTTTGGAAAACTAAGAAAAACTGTATAGGTAATCTTTGACTTAGGACCATAATGGAGCTTGCCCATCCAGTTACCCAGGACTCAGCCTACTCCTTAGCCACCTCTGAGGGTCAACACAACACCCAACTTACCTTAATGCTTTTTGCAAGATATGCCCAGCCAATGCGATGCGAGGCTCAGCTTTCCTCCAGACGCAGGGGTAGGCAACCTTGGCTCTTTTATGACTTGTGGGCTTCATAGGTGAAGTCCACGAGTCATAAAAGAGCCAAGGTTGCTTACCCCTGCTCCAGAGGCAAGCAGGTGCGATTCTCATCATCGTCTAGCCCCGGCTGTGGAATTCTGGGAGTTGAAGGCCACAAGTCTTAAAGTTGCCAAGTTTGGAGACCCCTGATCTAACGGGCTCCATTTGTTAAGGCAGCTCCACAAACTCCACAAACAAATGGCTTGTGAGAATAGAAGAGGCTTGCATGGTGAATGAAATGAAAAGTGAAACATAACGAAAAATAGTTGAAATAGTTGTCAAAAGGGAGCAGGTTAAAATATTGTGGGATTACTGAATACAGACGGATAAAATCTTGGCTCAGAACACACCAGATTTAACTGTGGCTGAAAAATTGAGGTGTTAATACCAGGAAATAATAGAAGAATTGGAGAATAAAATTCTAACAGAGTAGATCAAGAACTGAAAATCAAAACTGAAAGATTATGGCATGAGCTGTGGTGATTCCCTGCAGTTATTAGCACACCAAAAAAATCTTTGAAAGCATTGAAAATATTTCTGTCTATCAACTGCAAAGGGGCAAACTGCTTGGATCTGGACATACTATGTGGATATGACATCCCGTATGCTTGGGAAGAACTGGGTGCAAATGAAAGCCAACCCCAGCTAAGGAGCGAGCAGCTGCTGTATGACTTCACATTGTTGTGAACAGAGAATATAATAGAGCAATTGGGTCTAACTATTAAGGCACCAGGCTAGAGACTTCTTTGTCTGGCTCATCTGATGAGAACTGCCCAGTAGGGTTGAAACTCTGGCATGGAGCTCATCTTGCTCAGAGCAGACAAGCCCCACAACCACATCAAAGTAGCACTTCCTGAGGGATAAAAATAGAGTAGTTTGGTTTAGTGGTGAAGGCTAGAAACAAGACACTCTTGAGTTCTAGTCCTGCTTTAAGCGTGAAAGCCAGCTGGGAAACTTTGGACTAGTCGCGCTTCTCTCTGTTCTGTCCCAGCCTACATACCACCTTGCTACTTCACAAGGCAACCCTTCTTTTAACAATAGACTGGATAAATAAACCCCTTTTATTGTACTTACAGACCTTGTCCACAAACAGAACAGAGCACAAGCCAAAACAGGAAATAACTCACTGGTAAAACAAACAGACCATCATCTCTGGACACAGAATTTCTTTGCAAACAGTTGCCTCCAGCAACCAGAACTGCCCACGTTCCCTTTTTGTTATGCAGCCCCAAGGCGTGGCTTCTCACTGCTTTCTCCTTCTCCCCTGGAGTCGCCCCATTGCCTCCTTCTGATTTACTCGTGTGACCTGTCTACATTTACCTACGTCTCTGAGGTCTTCCAGCTGTTCTGCCTCTGAGTCTGACTCATCCTCCCAGCACAGCTGGCTTTCAGCTTGACCACGAGTGGAGGGGCCAGGTTCTTCCTCACTTTGTAAGTCTTGTAACTCATCAGAGCTTTCCTCTGACCCTGATAGTTCCCCAGGCCCCTCCTCCTCCTTCTCTGATTCCCCGGACTCAGCTGCCAGGATCACAGGCTGGCACGGAATCACAATATTCTCGGCCAGCTCACCTCACAGGGTTGTTGTTGTGGGGAAAATAGGAGGAGGAAAGGGTATTAGGCATGTTCCCCACCTTGAGTTATTTATAAAAAGAAGGTGAGATTAAAAATGTTTAAAAAGGGAAAAAATACACTTACAGTCTGAAAATATTAATATCATATCAGCTGTTCAGTCATGGAATTCTCTGTTGTGATTCTGTGCCAGCCAGTGGACCCGGCAGCTGAGTCCGGGGAATCAGAGGAGAAGGGGCCTGGGGAGCATCAGAGTTGGAGGAAGGCTCTGATAAGCTCCAGGACTTACAATCTGAGGAAGAGCCTGGCCCCTCCACTCGTGCTCAGGCTGAGACCCAGCTATGCTGGGAAGCTGAGTCAGATTCTGTGGACTCACAGCTGGAAGACATCATAGACAGTCGCAAATGCCGACAGGCAACAAGAGTAGGACAGAGGGAGGCAATAGGTTGGCTCCAAGGAAGGAGGAGAAGACATTGAGAAGCCATGCCTTGGGGCTGCATAATAAAAAGGGAAGGTGTGGGCGGTGCTGGTTGCTGAAGGCAACCATTTGCAAAGGACTCAGGTTTCATGGGATCATGTTCTGATTGCCTTGCCTGTGAATAATTCTCCGTTTGAATCATGTTCTGTTTGCCTTTGAACAATTCTCTGTTTGCATCGTGTTGTGTTTCCTTTTGGGACATTTTGCAGGTCTGTAAATAATAATAAAAGGGGTTTGTTTTTCCTGCATTTCCAACCTACTTGTTAAAAGAGGGGTTTGTCCTTGTGAGTTAACAAGGACTCACATAGGCTGGGACATAACATTATCCTGGGAAGTGGTGGAGTCTCCTTTGAGGTGTTTAAACAGAAAATGGAAGCCCATCTATCAGAAATGCTGTCAGAGAGGGTTCCTGGATTAGGCAGAGGGTCAGACTAGGGAATTTTTAAGACCCTTTCAAATATTTATTTATTTATTTATTTATTTATTTATTTATTTATTTATTTATTTATTTAAATCCCATTTATATCCCGCCCTTCTCCGAAGACTCAGAGCGGCTTACAATTTAAGCACAAACCAATGTGCTTAGCAATAGCCTTCATTCTATGTATATGCCTGCTTATTAGGGCTTTCGGCCCCTGCCAATTATATTCTATAATTCTGTGATCTTGATTTAATTCTTTGGCAATATAATTTTACTTTTCGATGAGTAGCTTACAGCTTGAAATGGAATTGTTTTAGAGTTTGTTCATATCTCTTTTTCTTTCAGAACTTCCGAGAAATGATTCCTCTATTTGGAATTGCAAGACTGCTATTCATTGGCTCAATAGGTAACTTTTTTAATGTGCTCTTCTCTGAGCATCATTAAGTTAGTATCGTAAAATTGGAGAAGTTGCCATGCTGCTTTTGCTCTCCATGCTCAGTGAAGCATATGTACACTTCTATTCTTCATTCTCATACCAAATTAGTCATGGGGAAAAAGTTTGTATTTTGATATCTTCTTTCAATTTAGATAAGGGTGGTATGTTGGGATATTTAAAATAAGCCATGTTATGTGTAATATCAGAAAAGCAAACTATTGGTTTGTTTTTTTGTCTTATCTGGACAAGCGAGATTTGCAATGGAGCTGTTATTTTTAATAATAACTTGGGGAATGAATTTTGAGCCGGAAGGGGATTAGTCTGTTTCAGTCATGGGCAGCTTGGGAAAGGAAATTTGGGGTAGTGACTATAACAACATTAACTGGCTTCTCACTTTCATGTTTACTTTGCAAGGAAAAAAAATGACAGTGTGAGGAACCATTTAATCTGTTATTAAAATTTGTAAATTTAAGAAGTTCTTGGGTGTTGCATACTGATATAAACTGGGACAGGAAAAAGAAAAAAAGGAAATTTGGCTGATTTCTTCATCCAGAGGCGAGGCGAGGCGAGGCGAGGCCCTTATAATGCATTTGAAGCCAATCTATGGATAGAAAAAAGTTATCAGAGAAAGGAAAATGTGCAAAAAACAAGCGAATTCCGAGTAAAATTAATATAGTCAACCCACTCAGATCAGTCACTTGTTGCCTCTTTGACCAATCATTGGGTTTTAGCAGATGTTTATTGCAAAGAGAAAAGCTGGAGAGAGGCCACCCAGGGGGTCTGCTCTAGGTGCTTTTAAGCACTCTGGTTTCTGGAAAATGGGCAACACCTTAAAACTAGCCTTTGGGGGAGACTGATTTGGCTTTGCCCAATGAGGACAGTGGTGTATCATGGTGCCTTGGTCAAAGCAGCAAATCGGGAGTTATTCTGGGCAAACCCCACCTTGATGACCTTGATAAAATTGTAAGTGGCATTTCGCAGGAGAGGCTCTATTAAGAAACAAAAACTCGAATTCAGTTCTCTCAGCCTAGGATCAGATCATTGGGAACCGTCACACCAAACCTATTTTCACCTACGCCTTTTAAAATCATTTATAATTATCCATAACATTCTGTTGGGATCTTGTGTGATGTGTTGTGATACAGGGTCAGCCTGTGGGTTCGGCAGTTGGGTTGGATGATTCAGAGGAGGAGGAGGAGGAGGGGTTTGGAGAGCCTGCAGAGGACAATTCTGAGGCTTCGCAGAGCTCTCAGCCAGGCCCCTCCCATCTGGTTACTACTCAGACGCAGCTGTGTGAGCCTGACAGCTTAGATGAAGATGACCCACAGCTGGCCCTGTTCAAGGACACCCACGCAGGAGGCAGTCAATCAGGAGTAAACAGAGGAAGGCAATGGGGCACCTCGGAAGGAGGCAAAGGGAAGCCATGCCTTGAAACTGTTTAAAAGGGGAATGTGTGGGAGGGCCGGTTGCTGAAGGCAACCGCTTGAGCAGCTTGTGTTTTAGTGGTCCGTATTTTGTTTTGCTCAGCTTGCTCTGTTTTGGATCTGTTTTGTGTAAATAAATTTGGTGGGCGTACTTCCAGCCTGTTGCCTTTTGTAAAGGGGTTGTCCCTGGCTTTTCTGCAGGGCCGGTAGTAGGCTGGAACAGAACATGATGTGTCTGCAGCTCAGTGGTTCCCATTGCTTCTTAATGTAGCATATTCTCCAGACTGAGTGAGGCAAGAAGGAAGGCCTCGTGGTGTGGTTCATGTGAACAGAGGGCACAAATAACGGGGCGGCTTTCCCCAAGATTCCAATCCTGATGCCATCCAAGCTATTGGTGGTTATACAAACACCAATCCAGTCTTCCTTCCTGGAAAGTTATATGCTGGCATGCTACACAGCGTGTTTGAGGGAAGAAAGATTATGAAGTAGACCAGACAATGTTAACGTCTTCAGAGAATATGGCTCCAGCTATATAAGGCGTTTTATTGAGAGACTTAGATTTCACTCCAGGGCCAGAGGCAGCCCTCTGCCTTTTTAAATAATACCTACCTACTTATTCCTTTGGCAACAATCCCTCAGTTAATGTGCAATGCTCTCAAAGTTGGTTTCTGACCATTTGTGTTAAATTCCTAGTTGGAACAGATGTAGCATTTGCTCTGTACAGAAGATTTCTCTCTCCTTCAACTGGGATTCAGGTACGTGCATATTTCCTGTTAAAAACTACCTTCACTCTCTTAGCTCGCTGGTTCATTTTGCTGCCAGTTCTGATAAATAATTTGGCATTCTTTTTTTGTTTGTTTGCAAACTTGCACCAAGTGCTTTCCCTTACCCCTTTATCTGAATGTTGCATTTTCTCCCTCTATATCTTGCATTACTTTGACTTGTTCTCTCCTCTTTTCCCTTTTCAGCACAAACTTCAAGGTAATTAATTAATTAATTATATTTTTATGCCGTCAATCTCCTCTGTGAGGTGACTCTGGGTGGCCTACAGGTTATAAAACAAAATAATTAAAATATTAAAATTTTGCAGATTAAAGTTTTAAAGACTATACAAAAACCCAAATTAAGAGATGGACAGTGTGGGGAGGAGGTCTTCTTACCTGGTCAACCATCTCACCTCCAGTGGTAGAGTGTTCCATAGGGACAGAGCCTTAGTGCAAAAGGTTCTTCTCCTTCGACCTGTCTGCCGGAGTTCCTTAGCAGGTGAGATCCATAGCAGGCCTCTTCCGCTGGTGCAAGTGGAACAGGCTAGTTCCATTGGGGAGAAATGGCTCCATAGGTACCTTTGGGCCCATGCCATAGAGAGCTTTAAAGGTAACAGCCAACACCTCGAATTGGATCTGTATGCACACTGGTAGCCAATGCAGCTTGCACAGTAATGAGGTTAGGACAGTGGTGGGATTCAGCCAGTTCACAACAGTTCGGCAGAACCGGTAATTTTTTGTTGCCCAGGCCCAGAATAGACTTCCAGAAGCAGCATTCACACAGAGAACCAGTTGTACACCTATTTGAATCCCACCACTGGGTTAGGATTAGAACTAATCAAGTCCATGCTAGCAACTCAGTACTAGAAATTCTAACTATGATTGACTTCTGGCGTTCTCTATGTATGAATAGAATCAGTAGAACCCAGCTAGATAATCCTATTCAGAGATGCAGTTTGGAGATATGTTTTTAAGAGGTCCATTGACCTCTTTTCAATTGCGTTCACTTTAGAATTAGATAAATTTTCTGAGTAGGATGAGCGAGAGAGAGAGATGGACTTCTTGGAGTACAATTGCTCACTAGGGTTTATTTTGGAAACCTTTTCTTTATCTTCTGATTTCCTTTTTGTGGAATCTCCACTCTTTATCCCTGTTTGATTGAGGGAGAGTCTATTACTTGGGACCTGTTCTTGCAAATCCCTTTGCAGCTGTCCTTGTCCTTGCTTTGTAGTGCTGGAAGCAGCAAAATCCTGCATATATGCAAATATTTCTGTTTTGGTTTTCACTAATGCTGCAACAATCTTTGTGTTGTCCTTTGGCTGTTTGCACCAAAGGCTGACACTCCAAGCATAAATTAAAATTAAAATGATATATATGTATATGTGTGTCTTTTTTCTCTTAAGGTTTCCTTTGTGGCCCACATTGCAGGCGGCCTTGCTGGAATGTCAGTAGGTTATGTCATATTCAGCAATTTTGATAAAAATTTCATTAAAGATACTAAATTCTGGATTTGTATAAGTACATTTTTAATATTTGTGATACTTGTTGTATTGTTCAATGTGTTTTTCTCACCAGCAAACCAGTAGAACACATTCAATAACAGTGTATAATTCTGAAGGATAATTTTAAAAATCTTTGAAAAATGTGTTTTGTTTTCATATTTTCATAGTATCGTCTTATATTTTGTGTGACAATATATTTTAATGCAAAGCAGCAATGCTTTTTAATTGCTAAATTGTTTCAACTTTCAGAGTCGTTATAATTTTATTCACATTCTTTTGCTAGAAATTTTGGTCAGTAGCGGATTTGAGATTTGAGCTCCCACTTGTATCCTCAGCATCAGTATCTAGATACCAGATCTTCTGTTGCCTTCCTTTATGACTTGATTTTTCTAAGCATTGAGGGGCTGCTCCAATGACTCTGGCCTTTGAAGGATATATGGCAAATTATTTGCAGTGCTGTGCCAGTGTTTCCTTGGTACAAAAACTTGCTAATAACTGACAAGCTGATCGTGTGCAGATGGCCTGCCCTGAGAAAGGTGGAAGCTTGCTGGTGTTCAGATGCTTTAGAAGAGACCTCTTCAGATCATCAGCTTGCACTTCCTCCAGCATTATTTCATGCCTCATAAATGGGAATAGACTGGTTTGAGTGGACAAATGTATCCATTTTGAAAGGAGGCTAACACATAATTCATCCAGGGATGTTTCAGGCTGGGATATAGACCTGAAACAGCACAGACTGCACTTGTGGATGAAGGATGGGGGTAGTAGCATGTCTATCCTTGCTCTCAGGGGACTTTGGTATTACTGTCCATGATATTCTTCTGAACACTCACGTGTTGCATGCAGAGCGTTCTGCTGATTCTCCTCCTATCTCGAATTGGTTGCAATCAGTCTTGATGGGAGGATAGGATGGAGGCTTTGCACAACTTCAGTTTTACACCAATTGTTCCCTTTCCTGGGTGAAGAGGTACATGGTTACTCATGCTTTGATCACCTCTCAGATGGATTACTGTAATGCACTTTACATGGTGCTGCCCTTGAAGAACCACCACAAGGTTCACCTGGTCCAGAATACAAAAGCCGAAGCAATTATGTTTTATTATATCCATATTATACCTTTGGTCTGCAATCTGCATGGCTTCCAGTTTGCTTCCAGGTGCAACTACAGGTGCTAGTTATTACCTATACAGTCTTACATGACACAGGGACAGCGTATTTGAAGGATGGCCTTATCTCTGTTTTTTACCCGTAGCAGTATGTCAGGCAGAAGGGGCTCACTCTGTCTAGGCTGTTAATCATGGCTTGCTATATTGCAATCTCCCCGAAATCAAACTTTTTCCCTACCTGTGCCTGCTTCCTGAAACCCCATTGGCCCAGAATTTAGCAGGTCCTAACTCTGTTACCTCTCAGAAAGTCGTGAACACCTGTTTTCCTAGGCATGGTTGGGGAACAGTGTTTTCTGGAATCATTTTATGTTAGTTGGCTGATTATATATATATAATATATATATATATATATATATATATATATATATATATATATATATATATATATATATATATATATATATATATATATATATATATATATATTTGTTTTCTGAGGTTTCCATATATATATGGATCTTTGGTAATTCGGGTTTTTCCCCACGTAGAACTAAAGGTGTAGGAACGACGTTTCGACGGAATCCCATCCGTCATCATCAGGCTGGTGGCTTCAGCTTCCTTCTTCTGCTTCTCCCAGAAGAAGGAAGCTGAAGCCACCAGCCTGATGATGACGGATGGGATTCCGTCAAAACGTTGCTCCTACACCTTTAGTTCTACGCGGGAAAAAACCCGAATGACCAAAGATCCGCATACTAACACCCGCAAAAACCTCAGAAAACATATATATATATATATATATATATATATATATATATATATATATATATATATATATATATATATATACATATATATATATATATACATACATACATACATAAAAATAATTTATATTGCATTTCTAAATCTTTGTTAGCTGCCCAGAATCAAGATGGGTGGCCATACGAATCAATTTAAAGAAATAAAATTAAATATTTCAATAATTGTGTGGGGTGGTGCTCCTTTGGTATGAAGAGAGAAACTTGCCCAAGCTCCCTCTTTAAACTGCAGCAATGAAGGAAGGCAAGTGCTTCTGACGCTGATACCTCCCTCCCAGATGTGCTGGATTACCACTCTCAAAATTCCCAAGCAGCAAGTTTTGGGGAAGCAACTTTACTCAGCTTAAATGGAAATAGATTTGGAAGTGTTCCATATTTCCCATGAGATTTCAGGGCCCCTGCATCTGTTCTTCAAGTCCAAGGCACAGGAAAGAAAGTTCCAACTTCCTCTATGCTTTTTTCCAGTAGCTAAACTATTGGAACTATTATTAGCCAAAAAAGGAAACGGGCTTCTGGCTGAAAATAGTAACCTTGAATCATAAACAGCAGCGAAGAGGGAGAATAGCCCAGAACAGGAAGGGAAGTAGAAGAGGAGGAACTTTTATGGCTTGTTGGAATCCAGCTCTTCTCCACACAGAAGGTGGGATTCTACTTTGGCTTGTAATTGTTTCCTTATTTCTTTAGACCAGTGTTTCTCAACCTTGGCAGATTTAAGACATGTGGTCTTCAAATTCCACAATTCCCTAGCCAGACATGGGCAATTCTGGGAGTTGTAGTCCACACGTTAAAGTTACCAAGGTTGAGAAACACTGCTTTAGACCAGGGGTCTCCAACCCCCGGTCCGTGGACTGGTACCAGGCCGTGGCATGCCAGCAGCCGGTCTTCACAAACAAGCAAAGCCCCATCTGTGGGATGCAGGCAACACACAAAACCATACACTCTCCGGTCTGTGGAAAAACCTTTCTTCGTGGAACTGGTCCCTGGTGCCCAAAAGGTTTGGGACCTCTGCTTTCGACCATTTATATCGCTGCCCATCTAACCAAAGTGACTCTTAAGTGGCATGTAGATGAATAACAATAACGAAAAACAAATCCAGAACCAATTAACAACACATGCCCTGGGAATATGCCATTCCATTTCCAGCCCCTAAGTTTATTTTATTTATATTCCACTTTTATTTTTATAAATGTCTGTGTCCTTAAAAGCATTATTGTGAGGGTGAATGAAAAACCGTGGCTGACCTATGAGGTCCATAAGATGCTGAAGGCACAGAATGTGCCTTTTAAATTCGGTGACATGCAGGCACTTAGAACAGCCAGAGCTAATTTGAATAGTGCCATAAAAGGTGCAAACCAAGCCCATTGCCAGAAAATTCAGAACTTTTTTCAGGACCCAACAAACACCAGGCAAATGTGGCAAGGAATCGAGGCCATTACAGATTATAAGGTGGCTCCATCAAGATGCAAGGACGACACAGACTTCCTAAACAAGCTGTATACATTTTTTGGAAGTTTTGAGGCACCAAATAGCACTCCTGCTAGGAAAGCTGTGCCCCATCCTGACGAGCAAGTGCTTAGTTTTGATGTCACCTCCGTCCGGAAAACACTGCGGAAAGTTAACATTCGGAAAGCAGCAGGCCCAGATAATATCACTGGACGTGTTCTTAGGGAATGTGCCAATGAGCTGGCTTGTGTTCTCAAAGATATTGTCAATCTCTCATTGCAGCAGGCAGTGGTCCCATTCTGTTTTAAGATGGCCATCATTTTGCTCGTGCCAAAAAAGTCCACAATTACAGGCCTCAAAGATTACCGTCCGGTTGCACTAACATCCATCATTATGAAACACTTTGAAAAGCTGATAAAGGACATCATTGTATCTAGTCTCCCGCCAGCATTTGACTTGTTTCAGTTTGCTTACCAACCAAATCGCTCTATGGAGGATGCTATTTCTTCTGTTCTACATCTGAGCTTGGAGCACTTAGAACAGGGGTCTCAAACTCGCAATGTCACATGATGTATTGCAATTTTTTCCCCATTGCTGGCAATGGGGTGGGCATGGTTTCGGCATGATGCATCCAGCCCGTGGGCCAGCAGTTTGACACCCCTGACTTATAGGAAAGAAATACATGCGTTTGTTGTTTGTTGACTTCAGTTCAGCAATCATTCCCCAGCATCTAGTAAACAAACTGGGTCTTTTAGGCTTAAACACTCCTTTGTGCAACTGGATTCTTGATTTTCTTACTAACAGGCCCCAATATGTGTGAGCTGGAACAAATATTTTTAATACCATTTTCTTGAGCACAGGGTGTGCAGTTAACAAGTAGGCTACCTTGGTCACTCAACAGTGAGACACTGGTGAAGTGGGCACAGCAGGCCTGCATTTTCTGTGTCGCATGAGAAAAGCACATCTTCCTTCCTTCCCGTCCTTACCACTTTCTACAGAGAGCATCCTGACATACAGCATTACTGTCTGGTTTGGAAGCATCACTAGTTCAGATGGGAAGGCGGTGCAGAGTGGTGAGGATAGCAGAAAAGATCATTGGCAGTTCCCTCCCTTCCATCCATATAGCACATAAGTGTTGCTTGAACAGGGTCCGCAAGATTGTCTGGGACATGACACATCCTCTTCCTTGTTACCTTCTGGGAGGAGGGAGAGAGAGAGAGAGAGAACACCTGGCCAGCCCGTGGCTAGTCTAGGTAGCATCCCGAGGGCTGGGCAGGCAACATTGTGTCAAGGAAGCAATTCTGGATTTCGAAGCCCACCTTTCCTCCCCCCACAAACCGACCCCAACCAGAGCCCCGGAAAGTCCTGCGGGTGAAACGCTGGGACAAGCCTCTTCCTCCAGCCTTTCTTAGGGTCTTGCGGAAGAACAGGGTAGAACAACGGCTAATGACCCTCTTTTACCGGTCTACTATAGAGAGCGCCCTCTCGTATGGTATTGTGGTTTGGTATGCTGGTCTGACAGCTGTGGACAGGAAAGTATTACAGAGGGTAGTGAGCACAGCACAAGACATTGTGGGCTGTTCCCTGACACCACTGGATGACCTCGCCAGGGCTCACTGCCTTGGAAGAGTGAGGAAGATTCTCAGGGATGACTCACACCCTGGACGGTATCTCTTTACTTTCCTACCATCCGGTAGGAGATATAGGAATATAGCCAGCCGTACCAACAGGCTGAAAAACAGCTTTTATCCGTGGGCTGTTAGGCTTTTAAATGGGACATAATCTTATGCAGAATTGACTTGGGAGGCCGGTGTGTGGTGTAGTTGGTCTGCAGGGATGCAGGGAAGCTGCTGTTGCTGGGATGCTGCTGGTGAAGCTGGGCAGAGGCTGCTCCTGCCCAGGGTTAGCGCCCATGAAAGAAAGACACAGAGATCTCTCGGGGAAAGGGCCCCGCTGCTCCTGGGATGCACACTGGATGCTGGACACTGAACCACGAGGAGCAGTGGACCTTGTTTATTTATAGCAAAAGCAACCAATCACATTTTATTGTTATTCAAATAGACCAATCATGGTTACACGTGTGTTCTTCTAAACTATCCTAAAAGGACATAGGTGTTAGAAGTAGATTCAAATACAGTAATGACCAATCATTTGTATTTTATTGTTTTATTGTTATTCAAATAGACCAATCATGGTTACACGTGTGTTCTTCTAAACTATCCTAAAAGGACATAGGTGTTAGAGGTAGATTCAAATACAGTAATGACCAATCATTTGTAGGAGGCGTCAGAATTTGTCTTAAATTGAATAGCCAATGGTGTGGAGGAATACTGTGACCATGCCCCTATCTGGCTGCAGCCAAATGGCCTCTCCTAGGTTCCTTTGTTTTCTGGGTTTATGGCTTACTTCCTTGCACATGGTTCACTGACCTTATCTGGCTGTAGCCAAATGGCCTCTCTGGGTTTATGGCTTACTTCCTTGCACATGGTTCACTGAAGACTTTCCATGGTAGAAAAGTATTAGCCAGAAAAGTACTAGCCAGCTACATGTATAGGAACAGAGATCATGGTTATTCCAACATCTCCTCTGTTTTTGTTTTAAATGCAGAATTTGTATGTTCCGCTTCAAAGTTGAGGAGGGATGGGTTCTTAAGAGACGCACCTTCGGGAGAGTCAAGAGGCAAGCGAGCCCAAAAGGCATTTTTATTTTCCTCTTTTAGGAGACAAAGGAGTCTCTAGTTCAAATTGAGCATTAGGCTCTTCTGAATCCTCCTGGGGGATTGAACCTTACTGTACCATAAAGAATTAATTGTTTAACAGCTCTATGTTCAGCTATCAAAGGAATACTGTTAGTAATGCTTTTGATAGTAATATGTTAGTAATACTTTGATAAAGATAGGCAAGACACAAGGTAAAATAGTACATCCTAATACAATCATACTAATAAAAGCTACAATAGGTTGTAAACCAGGTACTTTGGGAAACCAGGAGCCAAGTAATTCCTGAAAGTTGAAACCATTTCAAGTTTGGACAGGAACATGAGCTACAGAGTTCACATAGATGATGATGGTAGACTCGTTGTTAACAACAGGTTGTTCCTTCTGGGTCCATGCGATGGGGCAAAAACAGTGTGAAAAGAGTCATTTTTGACTGGAAGCAATGTCAAAGGTGTGAGTCATTGTAAAGAACGGGATGGGATAGCTGGTGAAGTGGAGTTGACGTCTGGGGTAAGCTTTCAGATGGAATTGTGTTTTAGTGGCATCAGTCAGTGGTGTAAGAACAAAGCTGAAAAAAGTCACAAACCATGCTGTCATCTTTAATGGGTTCTGCAGTTGTGTTTGTGGAGGCATGATACGGACGAACCTGGCGACCTGGGATCTACAGCACTTTGTCTGGTAGCTGGACTGCAGCGTAGCCTCTTCCCCAAGTGAGAAGGTCTGCAGGGCCTTTCCAAGTTAGGTCTGGAAGTTGGCGATACCACACTTTGGGTTTAGGCTGATCTGCAACTAGAGATGAAAAATGCCGCTCTGCGGCTGTGGTTAAGGGATGGCCAGTCAAGTTTGAAAAGTTCAGAGTGTAGAGGCAAAGGTTAAGAGTTTCTTGCAATGCTGGGAGGTTGGGGCTTCGTTTTCCCCCGTTCTGATTTTTATAACGATCTAATGCATGTTTCAAGGTTTGGTTAGCCCTTTCCACCAAGGCTTGGCCTTGGCTATTATATGGAATTCCAAATTTGTGTGTTATTTGCCAATGATGACAAAATTCTGCCATGGCTTGACTGCTGTAGGCAGGGCCATTGTCTGTTTTGAGTTCTTTTGGACATCCCAGCACTGCAAAGGTCCGAATACAATGATTAATTACATGTTTAGTGGCTTCACCCCTTTGGGGGGTGGCCATGACGAATCCTGAGAAGGTGTCAATTGAAACATGCAAATACTTCCATGGGGCAAATGGTGCATATTGTGTGACATCCATTTGCCAAATTTGGCAAGGCTTCAATCCCCTTGGATTAACACCCATAGGGATTGCAGTTGCTTGTTTGCTGCATGTAGGGCACTGCTGGCGAATTGCAATTGCTTCTGCAGCGGTGATGCCAAACTGCTTCTGCAAAGCTTTGGAATTTTGATGGAAATATGAATGACTTTCCCAGGGGGTGAGGGGTTGCAAGGAACAGGCCAAGGGTCCGGAGGCAGCCTGATCTGCAATGTTGTTTAGGCTAGTGCTGATTAAGGGAGGGAAATTCTCCCAGATATCACCCTCCATCAATGTGTCCTGCACACAGACACAAAAACATCAAAAACAAAAAAACAAAAACAAAAACAACTCCACAAAAAGATCAGAGTAATTTCTTTTGGGTGATGTTTAATTAAAACTCAAAGAATTCCAAAAACTTGTCCAACAATTAATCTCTCCTCTTACGAGTAAAAAAAATTGCAAGCTGAAACTGCAAGAGTGGGCATCAAGTTTCACATCCACCCCCCTTTCTCAGACTGGAATTCTAAGCAGAGAAAAAAAATGGTTAAAAGGACCAGCCACCCCCCCCTCTTCTGGCTGTCTCTCCCTTTCTCACTCTTAAAGTAACAGAGCGGGGTTGGGGGGGGGGTAAAAGAAACTTTACAAAAATCTCACCACCAAAAAAATAAAATAAAAATAGTTTGCTCTCCTTTACATGCATTTACTCTCACACATCATCCATGGCTTTTACAACAATAAAATTCTGACTGCTTGCATAAACAATTTCACATACAAAAATTTCATTTCATACTTTCTCCAGACAAACCACACATTGTTAAATAAGGCCTTTTGTTTGGTGTTATCAGAGAGGATTTTGACCCTCTTCCAAGTCTTGGAAATAACACAGAATAACACAGACAGACATATATACACACATACTATTAAAACAACATTTATTTAAAACAGAACAAAACACACATATAAAACAACATTTATTTAAAACAGAACAAAACACACATATCAATTTGGGGTTGTAGGCCAAAACAATAATCCAAAGAGCTAGATAAAAAAAAAGATAGAAGAAAAACTTGATTTTATTTCTTTGATTTTTCTTTTCTTTAGGTTTACAACAATAACTACTTTCCTATGCTTTGATTTGGTAGACCAGAATGGTCAATTTAGTTTGGCTGGGAGCCTGCAATGGGAAGCTAGATCCCAGAAAACTCCAGGCAGTTGAAATCAACAGGCGCGCCCCTGGACTTTACTGAGAACAGCTCGCCCCAAGAGGCTCTTTCAAGCCCCACATAAGCCAATTTTAGCAGGAGTTCATTTCGGGCATATTCATTGTCTATTTGCCTTGTATTTTCTTAACAGATTCTGGCTGGGCCTGAGGGGCTCAGCCGCAGCTGAGGTTCCTCATAAGGAGGGGGAGCCGGAGAAACTGAAAAGGCTTAATGAAAAAGAGAATCAGTGAAAAGTTCAGAGGGGTTAGAAGCATTAAGAGGAAAAGAAATGTCAGCCTTTGTTGTCGGGCTGGCTGACTGCCCCTCCTCTAGATTCCCTGCTGGGAACCAGAAGAGGCGTGGCCAAACAGCACGCGATAATCAGCGATGGTCATATGAGTGCCAAGGTAATCAATAGTTTTTGGAGTCAGAGGAGTATAAACAGGTTGTACAAAAGTGACAGGATAGGCAGCACAAGCTTCTAAATCCTCTGGACCTAATATCCCAGAGGCATGAGCTGCAAGCATAGAGTGAACAAAAGGTGCTCCTTGAGGGGGGAGATCTGAATAAGGAGGAGGGGGGAAGGGAGGAGGGGCAGAGGGAGGAGGAGGTTCAGAAATGGCAACAAACTCAGAGGCTTTTGGAGCAGAGGCAGGAAGTTTTTTCGGAGGGAGATTTGGAGAAGGAGGAGGAGAGGGGGGAGGAGAAGGTTTAGAAATAGAGGCTTTGGCATTATCAATTAATTCTCTCAACTCCTGCAGATGCGCTGTCTGCTGTTGAGAGAATTTTCCACCCATACTCACGAAAATTCCTGCGTCTAGCAACGGACGAGGATGAGTCGCTGCCACCGTCGGGCGAATGAGTATGGATGGCTGAAGACGTATTCCACAGAATCACGTCGGGGTCACCATTTGCAGGGATGCAGGGAAGCTGCTGTTGCTGGGATGCTGCTGGTGAAGCTGGGCAGAGGCTGCTCCTGCCCAGGGTTAGCGCCCATGAAAGAAAGACACAGAGATCTCTCGGGGAAAGGGCCCCGCTGCTCCTGGGATGCACACTGGATGCTGGACACTGAACCACGAGGAGCAGTGGACCTTGTTTATTTATAGCAAAAGCAACCAATCACATTTTATTGTTAGTCAAATAGACCAATCATGGTTACACGTGTGTTCTTCTAAACTATCCTAAAAGGACATAGGTGTTAGAGGTAGATTCAAATACAGTAATGACCAATCATTTGTAGGAGGCGTCAGAATTTGTCTTAAATTGAATAGCCAATGGTGTGGAGGAATACTGTGACCATGCCCCTATCTGGCTGCAGCCAAATGGCCTCTCCTAGGTTCCTTTGTTTTCTGGGTTTATGGCTTACTTCCTTGCACATGGTTCACTGACCTTATCTGGCTGTAGCCAAATGGCCTCTCTGGGTTTATGGCTTACTTCCTTGCACATGGTTCACTGAAGACTTTCCATGGTAGAAGAGTATTAGCCAGAAAAGTACTAGCCAGCTACATGTATAGGAACAGAGATCATGGTTATTCCAACATTGGTCCACATGGTGTGGTGGGATGGAGGGTTTGTTGTCACTGTGTGTTGGGGGCGGGAGAGAGAGCACAGGGGGAGGCTCAGCTAATCTCAACGTACACATGTTGTACTTTGACAATAAAGGTTTATTATTATTATTATCCATTCCTGCCTCCCGAAGGAAGAGGAGGAGCTGAAGCTCCCTAACACTTCGGCTTCACAGGGCCGCCCCTTCAGGCGCCCCAAACTGCTTCACGTCCCGAGTCACGCAGCCGGCCAAGCACCAGCTACGCGGATTCAGGCCCGGCCGGGCGGGAAGGAAGGAAGGAAGGAAGGAAGGAAGGAAGGAAGGAAGGAAGGGAGCGCGGAAGAGGAGGAGGAGGAGGCCAAGAGGGAGTGGGCGGAGCCTCCTCCTCCTGGCGGGGACGGAGGGAGGCCCCGCCCTCTTCCCCCATTCGGCTCTTCCGGCCCGAAGAAGAGCAGGGGGGGAGGAGGAGGACGGCGGCGGAAGAGGCGGAGCCGAGGGGGGCGGTGCCAGCCGGTGTCTATGGCGACGCGCGGACGCCGCGGCGCGCTCAAGAGGCGGGCGCCGGCTCACGCCTCTTCCCGTTTCCTGCGCGGGGTGTCCGAGAGCAGCCGCAGCGGGAGGAGCCGAAGGCGCCAATGGCCAACTACAAGGTGAGGGGGGGGTCGGGGGGGGGCGCCGCCGGGACCGGGCTGGGGGCCTTGGGGGGGGGGAAGCAATGCTGACTCCTCCCTCCCTCCTTCCTTCCCTCCCTGCGGTGTAGGCCGCCGACTCCAAGCGGGAGCAGTTCCGGCGCTACCTGGAGAAGTCCGGCGTGATGGACACCCTGACCAAAGGTAAGGCGGCTGGGCGCTGGGGGGCCGGGCGAGGGGCCGCTCGGTTCCGCCCGCCGGCTCGCCAGCGCCGCTTCCGCTTTCTCGCCCCGCAGTGCTGGTGGCGCTCTACGAGGAGCCCGAGAAGCCCAGCTGCGCCCTCGAGTATCCTGCCGGGAATGGGGCCGGGGGGCGCGGGGGGGGGGCGGCCGGGCCGGGAGGCGCGACGGCCCTTAACTCCTCCGGCCTCGAAGCTTCCTGAAGCACCACCTGGGAGCCGCGGCGCCCGAGAACCCCGAGGTGGAAGCCCTCCGGCTGGAGGTGGCCGAGATGAAGGAGAAGTACGAGGCCCTCCTGGAGGAAAACCGGAAGCTGAAAGCCAAGGTAAAGGCGGCCCCGGGAGAAGCCTCGGCGAGGGCCGCTCCCAGCGCCTGGGGAAAGACTAACCGCCTCGCCGCCCTCCTTTTCAGCTGGCCCAGTACGAACCGCCGCAGGAAGAGAAGCGGGGAGAATGAGCCTTGTGCGTGCTTCAATAAAAGATCTGGAAAGAGTCGCCTCTTGCCGCTTGTTCTTCTGGTGGGGCCCACATTGTTTTACTTGGAGGGTGGTTCAGGCCGGCCCCTCTCTGTGCGAAGCTGAGCGACTTGTTCTGCAAGCTTGTAAGCCGCCCTGAGTCTTTGGAGAAGGGCGGCATATAAATGGAATTAAAATAAAATATATAAATAAATAAATAAGCATTGCAGGCTGAGCAAATGGTTACAGCCGGTCTTCTGGCCACCCCAGCACACCTGTGGTCCACCCTTAGAACTGATTGTAGCACTCCACCAAAGCAGGTAACCCATTTGCAACCTCCCCTGTCGGCTTCCCCTAACTCACCTGTGCCTGCCCGGCCAGTCTGCACTTGGGCTGGTGCTTCCTGACCAGTTTTGCTCCCCACATGCACCTTTCCTAACCTACATATCTCTCGCACACCCTCCCCAATTCACACTGTACCTCTTGTGTACCCTTATCTGCACCCCTTAGTTCCCTCCCCCAAAAGGCAGCAACCACTTGCCTTGCCTGCTGTCCTCACATTTGGAAATTTCTGCCAGCTTCTCCACTAACTATGATTGTGGGAAGCCAGGAGGAAGTAGCTGTACCTAATAATGTGGGATTCAGGTAATGATGGTACCTCGGGCTACAAAGATTCCCTTTGGTAAAGGATACATTCATAAAGTCACAAGCGCATCACTCAGCAACAGTGTCCCAATTACCACTAAGTTGAGGATTACTTGTATTTCTAGGTATCAAAGGTTTACACATTCCCCCATAGAAATATGCTCATGTTTCTTTCATTGTAAAGTTATAGATCAGCGACAATGTTATACTAACATATTCTGGAATAATTGCTAACATTACAGAATTAAGCTGCCCTTTACTAGGAAAAAAGATGGAACATACCTAGGATTGGGTGGAAGAATGGATAAAATAAGGATGTAAAAGTAGAAGTAATAAACGGTTTGGCAATAAAGGAAGATTAATAAACGAATTCCCATCGCCCTGTGTGCTCACACAGGGAGGGCCTCCTCAGGGTACCGTCGGCTAGGCAATGTCGGCTGGTGAACCCCAGGGGGAGGGCCTTCTCTGTGGGAGCGCCAGCCCTGTGGAATCAGCTCCTCCCTGAGCTTCGGATGGCCCAAGATCTCCAGTCCTTTTGCCGCTGCCTCAAAACACTCCTTTTCCACCTGGCTGACCTGGACTGACAGGCATTTTAATTATGTTTACAATTTTAACTCTAATCTTTAATTTATTTCAATTTTTAATTTTAATTTACTGTACAGAGACCTTTAATTTTTGTTGTTGTTAGCCGCCCTGAGTCCCTCGGGAGATAGGGCGGGATATAAGTCCCATTAATAAATAAATAAATAAAAGGCTGAGAAGCATAGGTGTAAAGTAAGGTAAACTTTTGTAAACAGGTAAATCGACCAAAAAACTTATATAAGTAACAGAAATCTAATATCAACATCCTTTTTACAATTACAACTGTAACAAAGTAGTAGAATTAATTATGTTTATACGTCTATTGGATAAATAGCGTTATTAGACTCCGTTTAAAATCCAAGTGTGGTCGGGCCTCCCCAGCCCCGCGCCGGACTCTGCCACCGCCCGGCCGGAGGGGGCGCCCGCGTCGGCCCGGGCCCGGAAGCCGCGGGGCGGCAGGGAGGCGGGCCCGAGGGGGTCACGTGCCCTTCCCCGCCGCGGCGCCGTCCAATCGGCCGAGCGTCCGCCCGGGGCCGGTCTCGCCATGGCCGCCACGCCGTTCGGGGCGGCCGAGGAGCCGGCGCAGCTGCCGTCCGGCGCGTCCTTGCCCGCGGGCAGCCTGGGCGCGGCCGACGCCTTCCCCAAGGACTTCGGCTACGGCGCCGACGAGGACGAGCTGGCGGGCGAGGACGACGGGGCCGGGCTGGCGGGCGGCGGCGGCGGGATGGGCGTGGCGGGGCCCGGCGGGGACTCCTCCAAGCAGCCGCGCATCCTGCTGATGGGGCTGCGGCGCAGCGGGAAGTCCTCCATCCAGAAGGTGCGCGGCGGGCCGGGGAGGGCCGGGAGGGGGGTCGGGGCTGCCCCTCCGCCGCTGATCGGCGCGCGCCCTGTGCCGCAGGTGGTCTTCCACAAGATGTCCCCCAACGAGACGCTCTTCCTGGAGAGCACCACCCAGATCCACAAGGACGACGTCTCCGGCAGCTCCTTCGTCAACTTCCAGATCTGGGACTTCCCCGGCCAGATGGACTTCTTCGACCCCGCCTTCGACTACGAGACCATCTTCCGCGGCACCGGCGCCCTCATCTACGTCATCGACGCCCAGGTGGGGGAGGGGAGGGGAGGGGAGGGGAGGGTGGGGGGCTGCAGGCGGAGGGGCAGCCGAGCCCCCCCCCCCGAAGCCCCCGGGCCCCTCCCGCTCCCTCCCGGGCTCCCCTCCCGGCTCCTTCCCCCCACCAGCCCCCGGGGGAGGGGGGACCCCGAAAGGCAGACCCCTGCCCAGACCCCCCCCCCGCAGCGCTTCAGGCCGCCCCTCCGTTTGCCTTGCAGGACGACTACATGGAGGCCTTAACCAGGCTGCACATCACCGTCTCCAAAGCTTACAAAATCAATCCGGAAATGAACTTTGAGGTTTTCATTCACAAAGTGGACGGCTTATCCGACGACCACAAGATCGAAACTCAGAGAGACGTCCATCAGAGAGCCAACGACGATCTGGCTGATGCTGGCTTAGAAAAGCTGCATCTTAGGCGAGTGGCGTTACCTGCTTCTGAATGCCCAGGTGCAAGCTGGGCTGGGCTGGGGAGCAGCGGAAGCCTTGTGGGGGGGCAGGGCAGGCAGGCCTGGGGTTCTGCTCTGCTTCCAAGCCCCCCCCTCCAGGCACCCCATGCTCCCCTTAATGACCTTTCATGATTCGGCACCAATTTTGGGGTGAGGAAGGGAGCAGCCAAAGCCCATAATATACCTCTTCTGAATCTGAAATGCTGTCACGGTTAGCAATTCTACTTTTACTGATCTGGTATTTTTCTGATTTTATTGTTTCCTTGAATTTCTGAAAACTGACATTTGTTTCTTCTTGAAACAAAGTTCTTCCCCCTCTCACACGTCAGTCCATTACTTGATTTGGTGTAGTATTTCTAAACAGATCATTTGACAGAATCCATTTATATTTCATTTCTAACTATCTCCTCTGAGCTAAACCCAAATCTCATCTTCCCCTGGATTCTGCCGTTCCCAAGGGGGAGAGGGAACAGGCATGGGACTTTATGGCTTTCACTTCCTCCCTTAAATGTAACCTTTGTTTATTCCGCTTGCCTGCTGTCCATCACAATATAATCAATTGCTTTCTCACTAGGCATTCCCTCTCATCTTACAGGAAACTAGAAAAGGGGGTGGGAAAGGGGGGAATGCAACCCTCTGGAATCTGGTTTGTTTCTCTGAATAAAGTTTGAGGAGGGTGGAAATGATCCTGCTGCAAACGGACTGTTATCTCTCTTTTCCCACGAGGGGCTTACCACTGGGAGTTTGGCTGATCCGGAACTGACCGAATGAATGGGGTTTGCTTGGGGACACTATAAAAATATCGATCTGTGAGGGGATTCCTCAGATCCTGTCTGTTATGCCTGCTATCTCCTATTTCTTAGTAAAAGTTCCTGCTTGGAAAATCTCGTCTCCAAGAGTCCTACTTTCTTCAGATGTGGACTGAAGTGGGTTATGACACCATTTATTTACATATTGACAAGTTTATTAATTGGTTAATTGAAATGAAAGTGTTAGTGGATGTTTCATAATCTTTTTTTCAGTGCCTGCTTTTAAAGAGACAAGCACTAACCAGTTTATTTGGATTAGGGTTTAATGTGCCGTGCAGATCCAGGTTGTTTCAGTAAGTTAGTTATTAGTTAGTCGTGAATGAAACAAGCAAAATAATTTCTACAGATTCCAGTTGGGAAATTATATCAGTGGTGGTATTATTTCGGCCAAAGAGCAGCTAATATGTGAAAGCACTCAGGTAACTAATTAGAGTTCTTTTCTTTTTAGCTTTTATTTGACCAGCATCTACGATCACTCAATCTTTGAGGCCTTCAGTAAGGTGGTGCAGAAGCTCATTCCACAGCTGCCCACTTTGGAAAACTTGCTGAATATCTTTATATCGGTAAGTAGCAGTTAATTACTCCACATGTTTGAAGGGCAAATCATGTCGTGAAAGTTAACAAATGAGGGATTTCCGTTTAGGGGATGGTGAAACTGACACCAAGAGATCTTGGGAAGAACTTTTGCCTCCAAAGCAGAGGTGGGTTGGAGACTGCTTAATCGTGCTGAGCTTAAACAGATGATTTGGTTTATATTAGACATTTAAAACTAATAATCTTTGTACATTGAAGATTTGGATTGGATGCTAGTAAAATTATTAAAATATGTGGTGTGATCAATACTTGCTTTCTATTGAGTGGGTATTTTACCTCCTTAGTTTATACAATAAAATGTTGCAAAATAAATAAAAGGAAATAGATCTCGGGACAAATGTGGGTATTTGTGAGATGCAATCTTAACGTAAACCTGTCTTTTCATTTCCTGAAGAACTCGGGGATTGAGAAAGCTTTTCTTTTTGATGTTGTCAGCAAGATCTATATTGCAACAGACAGCTCCCCTGTTGACATGCAGTCCTACGAGCTATGTTGTGACATGATTGACGTTGTCATTGATGTTTCTTGCATATATGGGTAAGTAAATACTTGAGAAGTATGGGGGGTGAACTATTACCCCCCGTAGATAGGGCTCGCAACTTGGGAGTCCTCCTAGATTCACGGCTCACCTTGGAAGACCATATAGGAGCTGTGACTAGGGGGGCCTTCGCCCAGGTTCGCCTGGTGCGCCAGTTGCGGCCCTATCTTAGCCGGGATGATTTGTGCACGGTCACTCATGCGCTCGTGTCCTCTCGTCTGGACTACTGCAACGCTCTCTACATGGGGCTGCCCTTGAGGACCACCCGGAAGCTCCAACTGGTACAGAATGCAGCCGCGAGAGTTGTGTTGGGAGTCTCCCGATACTCCCACGTTACACCTCTGCTCCGTGAGCTGCATTGGTTGCCAGTTGTCTTCCGGGTGAGATTCAAGGTACTGGTAACGGTGTTCAAAGCCCTCCATGGCATGGGGCCGGAGTACCTTAGGGAACATCTGCTGCCGGCATCAAGCTCCCTGCGCCCTGTGCGTTCCCACAGAGAGGGCCTCCTCAGGGTGCCACCGATCAGAGAATGTCGATTGGTGGCCCCCAGGGGGAGATCCTTCTCTGTGGGCGCTCCGGAGCTGTGGAATCAGCTACCGGTAGAGCTCCGGATGGCGCCCGATCTTCGCTCCTTTCGTCGCGATCTCAAGACATTTTTGTTTGTACAAGCTGGCCTAGCCTGATGGGGATCGGTGGGGTTGTTTTATCTTTGGTCTCTTAATTTTATCTTGGGGTTTTTAGAATTGTACTTTTATTGTTTTAACTAGGGCAACTGTTTAATCTTTTTTAATGTTTGTATTTGGTATTTTATTCTGCCCTGTGAACCGCCCTGAGTCCTCAGGGAGAAGGGCGGTATATAAATGTTATTAAATTAAATTAAATTAAATTAAGTACAGAACAACCATCTCGAAAGAAGCTAGTGACTTCTAACTGCTTAAGAAGATCTTTTGCTGTCCATGAATATTTTGAGAAATGCAAGATAATCTTAAAATTGTGAAGTTTTTAGTTTAAAAGGTGGGGGATGCTATGCCGCCTTGCTTATTGTTGGCATAATTTTGTCAACAAAATTTTGTCCAGGATTCTGAGCAAGCGCCTTTATAAAGCCTGGTATGCCTCACATCACGATCATAGTTACAGGTATTTTTATCAAAATATGACTGCTGCCCAGAGTCACCTAATTCAGAGCTTTTCAACCAGTGGTACGGGTACCACCTGTGGTACATTGGCACCTGGCAGATGGTACGCGACTATCCTAGAAAAGTGGTAGCGGGGGAGGGGAATGAGCTGAAACGGTGGCAGCACCGCACAAGCCTGAGCGAGAGATGGCTGGAGCTGCAGGGCTGTCGGGGATCAGTGGAAGCACCAGGATCAGTGCCAGGCTCTGTTCTGAACCAGCCCTCTTCTCGCAACCCCTAATCAAAAGAAGAGTCTGGAAAGCGTCCAAGGCTAAAAGGCTTCTGCCAAGATTTAATTACGCAGTTAACAAAAACACAAGAGCTTGTCTTCTCAAGCGGAAAAGTTGCTTTCAGCAACCAGCCCCTCCCCAAACACTTCTTTTATAGAGAGCTCAGGGCGTGGTCTCCCTGTGCCTCCTCCCGAGGAGTCCCATAGCCTTTCTTTGTTTGTCCCTGCTCGTCTGCCTCCTGCGTCGGGCGTCCTTGAACAGGGCCAGCTGTGGGTCATCATCCTCCGCACTCTCGGGCTCACACAGCTGAGAAGAGGTCCCCGGCTGAGGACTCTGCAAAGCCTCCAAATCATCATCAGCCGGTTCGTTTCCCTCCTCCCCCACATCTGAGTCCTCCGATACATCGGACCCGGCTGTCGGACCCACAGGCTGGCCCTGAGTCACAACACTATCCCGCACCGCAGGGCCCTTCCCCCGGGTCTGCCGATCCGGATGCGGTCGGGATGGGAACTGTTCGTGAAAAGCAGTCACCAACGCAGGGGCATGAACGGCGGTCGCGTCTTCCCATGTGAAGTCCTCCGGCCCGTACCCTTTCCACTCGATCAGGTACTGGAAGCGACCTTTCAGCCAGCGGGAATCCCTGATGCTGGCGACTTCGTACTCGGGGGTGCTGTCGCCATCACGAGGTCCTGATGGGGGAGGTTCCGCTTGGCGAAGTGGACAAGCCGGTTGTTCGGGGACCAACAAGGACCGATGGAAGACGGGGTGCACGCGCAGGGAACGTGGCAGAGTTAAACGATAGGCGACCGGGTTGATGACGGCCTCGACTGGGAACGGTCCAAGGTAACGGTGGTCCAGCTTCCTCGCCGGCCGAGTGGATGGTAGGTTCCTGGTGGACAGCCAGACCCGATCCCCCACCGATAATGGAGGCGTATCCCTTCTCGACCGATCGGCGAACCTCTTGTAGTCGGCCTTGGCCTTCTCCAGCTGCCGTCGCACCAACCGATGGATCGCCTGTAACTCCGCCATGAATTCGTTCGCTGCCGGCTCCGGTGAGTCCACGGGAGAAAGGGGGAAAAACCGAGGGTGATAACCCACATTGGCCAAGAACGGTGTCATCTGCGTGGAGGTGTGCTGCGAGTTGTTAAAGGCAAACTCGGCTATGGCCAAATAGTCCACCCAATTGTCCTGCTGCAGGTTAACGTAGCAGCGCAAATACTGCTCTAAGATGCCGATGACCTTTTCGGTACCCCCGTCGGTCTGAGGATGATGCGCGGACGAGAGGCAAACCTTAATGTTCAACGCCCGCATCAACTCCTGCCAGAAGCGGGCTGTAAACTGGGCCCCCCTATCGGAGACGACTCTATCGGGAAGGCCGTGCAGCCAGAACACCTGTTGGATGAACATGCGACTAGTGGCGCGAGCTGACGGTAAGCCGCGACAGGGGATGAAGTGCGCCATCTTGGTCAACATGTCCACCACCACAAACACTGTCGTGAAGCCGGAGGATGGGGGTAGATCCGTCAGAAAGTCCATGGACACAGCCCCCCAGGGTCTCTTGGGCGTTGGCAAAGGCTGCAGTAAACCAGGCGGGGCCCCTGTCGCTGACTTGGCCTGCCTGCATGGGACGCAGGAGGTGACATAAGACTGGACATCGTGTCGGACTCGGGGCCACCAGAATGTACGGGAGACCAGGTTCAGAGTCTTGAACAGGCCAAATTGCCCCGCAGCCGGGTTATCATGACATTGGCTGAGGACGAGTCCCCTGAGTGGCCCTCCTGGAACATAGAGCCGGTCACGATAATACAGGAGTCCATCCGTGACCGACCAAGGCGAATCTGGCCCCACCTCTTCCTTCCGCTGAGCCACCCACGCCTCCTGCTGCTGCGCCTCCCGGATCCGAGCCCGTATATCCACCGGCTCCCGCACCGCAGCAAAAGACTCGACGGGGATCACGGTCCTGGGCGGAAGCTTGTCTTCCACTCGGGTGTACTCGGGCTTCCTGGACAGAGCATCCGCTCTCTGGTTGTGCCCGCTTGGTATGTACCGCACCCGGAAGTCAAACCTCGCAAAGAAGAGGGACCACCGGATCTGGCGTTGGTTCAAATTCCGAGCGGTCTGCAGGCTTTCCAGATTCTTGTGGTCCGTCCGGACCTCGATTTGATGCCGCGCCCCCTCCAGATGATGCCTCCAAGCCTCGAACGCCGCCTTGATGGCCAGCAGCTCCTTCTCCCAGATGGTATAGTTGCGCTCCGAGGGATTCAATTTCCGTGAGTGATACGCGCAAGGGAAAAGGGTACCGTTGGGCGTCGCTGCCTGGAGTAACACGGCCCCAATGGCAATGTCGGAGGCGTCCGCCTCCACGACAAACGGCCGTTGCGGGTCAGGATGCTTCAAGATGGGCTCCTTCATGAAGGCGTCCTTCAAAGCTTGGAACGCCTGTTGTTCGGGGGCGTTCCACTGGAACCGAGTCTTCTTCTGCAGGAGCCGGGTGAGGGGGGCTGTCAAGGCAGCAAAGCCAGGGATGAATGTCCGATAGTAGTTGGCAAATCCAAGAAGTCGCTGAATATCCTTCACGCGACGCGGGGGTTGCCAACTCTGCAACGACTCAACTTTACTCGGTTCCATGGCGATGCCCTCAGGAGAAATGCGGTGACCCAAGAAATCAATGGTCACCTGGTAGAACTGGCACTTCTCCAACTTGGCAAACAGCCGATGTTTCCGGAGGCGCTGCAGGACCTGACGGAGATGCTGATGATGCGCTTCACGCGACGGGGAGTAAATCAGGATGTCGTCCAGGTAAATCACAACAAACTGGTCCAACAGATCCCGAAAGATGTCATTCATAAAATGCTGAAACACAGCGGGGGCGTTGGTCAGGCCAAACGGCATCACCGTGTACTCGAAATGTCCATAGCGAGTACCAAACGCCGTCTTCCACTCATCACCCGGCCGAACCCTGACGAGGTTGTAAGCTCCACGCAGGTCCAGTTTCGTGAAGATCTTAGCCTCCCGGAGTCGGTCCAAGAGCTCGGGGATGAGGGGCAGCGGGTAGCGGTTACGCACCGTGATAGCGTTGAGTTTCCGGTAGTCACAGCAAAGCCGTAACTCGCCCGACTTCTTTTTGACGAAGAGCACGGGCGCAGACACTGGCGAGGACGAGGGCCGGATGAATCCACGAGCCAAGTTCTTTGTCAGGAAGTCCCGCAATGCAGCCAACTCGGGCTCCGACATGGAGTACAAACGCCCCACTGGGAGAGGCGCATCAGGGACTAGGTCAATGGAGCAGTCGTAGGGCCTGTGCGGGGGTAATTGGTCCGCCTCTGACTCGCTGAACACGTCAGCAAAGTCGGACAATTCGGGAGGCAAGGAAACCCCTGAGGAACCCTCCACCTGGCCGGCACAGATATGGCGGGTGTGGTCCAAGCACTGCAAACTTGGGAAGGTGACCAAGTTCTGAGACCAATAGATCTGTGGATCATGCGCCCGGAGCCACGCCAGTCCCAAAACCACGGGGAAGTGCAGATCCGAAGTGACGTAAAACTGAATGGCCTCCACATGGGTACTGATGGCCATACACACGGGTTGCGTGGCGGCCGTGATAGGCCCGGACAGGAGCACTCGACCATCGATGGTCTCCACAAGCATGGGCGGATCCACTGGACACTGGGGAACAGCCCATTTGGCCACAAAGGCCGAATCCATAAAGTTAGTGGTAGCCCCAGAGTCAATTAAGGCATGGACCGGAATCCCCTCTGGCTTGCCAGGAAGGATCAGTCGTGCCTCCAGAATCAAATGCCGTGGAGGTTCACAGGCACCGTCGGAACGGCGTCGCTCGGCGTGATCGTTGTGGGTCGCCCGATCTTTCACACCGTCTAGATCGGGCTCGGGCTGTTTCCCGATAGCAAAGCAGGGGACTTTCTCGGGGCAGGCTTGGTCACTGACGCCCGCTGACGCTTCTTCGGGCAAGAAGCAGCCAAATGTCCAGGGTCCCCACAGTAAAAACACAACCCCTCCGATCGTCGTCTGTCCATTTCCGTCACCGATAGACGGGACCTGGCGGCACCCAGCTCCATTGGCTCCTCCCTCTGGACTGGGGGCTCACGCACAACAGGGGCGGCAGGGGTCTGTGGGGTGGCACGGCGACTCTTACGCTGCTGCAGCCGGGCATCGATCCGCAGACAAAGATGGATCAGCCCATTCAGGTCTGAGGGAATGTCCACGCGGGCCAGCTCATCCAACATCTCCTCTGACAAGCCATCCTGAAAGGCATCCACGAGCGCAGCCTCATTCCAGGCGGAATCCTGGCTAAGCAGCCGGAAATCGCTGATATAGGCCTGTAAAGGGCGCTGACCCTGCCTCAAAGCTTTCAGGCGTCGGGTGGCGGTCTGCGCCTTAATCGGGTCCTCGTACATGAGGCGCATATGGTCACAAAACCCCCCAAAGTTATCCAACAAAGGGCTAGGCTGTGCCAACAGAGGCGTGCCCCAACGAGCTGCATCTCCCGACAGAAGGCTCAACACGAATCCCACCTTATCTCGGTCAGTGGGGAAATCAGCTGCTCTCACGCTGATATAAAGCTGGCATTGTCCCAGGAAGGCAGGAAACAGTTCTGGTTTACCAGCAAATTTATCCGGCATAGCTATCTGACATTTCCTCCTGGGTGGGGGGGCAGCATGTACCTGAGCCTGCAGTTGTGCCACCTGAGTGGCCAGCAAGGTGAGTTGCTGGTTGAGCTGGGCATTCTCGGCAAGAAGCTGCTCCATCGTAGTATTAAGGGGTGGGGGGCTGAAAGCAAACTGTTCTGAACCAGCCCTCTTCTCGCAACCCCTAATCAAAAGAAGAGTCTGGAAAGCGTCCAAGGCTAAAAGGCTTCTGCCAAGATTTAATTACGCAGTTAACAAAAACACAAGAGCTTGTCTTCTCAAGCGGAAAAGTTGCTTTCAGCAACCAGCCCCTCCCCAAACACTTCTTTTATAGAGAGCTCAGGGCGTGGTCTCCCTGTGCCTCCTCCCGAGGTGTCCCATAGCCTTTCTTTGTTTGTCCCTGCTCGTCTGCCTCCTGCGTCGGGCGTCCTTGAACAGGGCCAGCTGTGGGTCATCATCCTCCGCACTCTCGGGCTCACACAGCTGAGAAGAGGTCCCCGGCTGAGGACTCTGCAAAGCCTCCAAATCATCATCAGCCGGTTCGTTTCCCTCCTCCCCCACATCTGAGTCCTCCGATACATCGGACCCGGCTGTCGGACCCACAGGCTGGCCCTGAGTCACAACAGGCTCCAGGTGGAGCTCGGCGCTGATCCTGATGCTTCTGCTAAGCCCAGAAGAAGTGCCGATCAGCTGGAATGTTGCAGCATCTGCAGGGTCTTCTGATCTACATTCAGATTCTTGGCAACTGATTCATATTTATGACGGTCAGAATGTCCTGGGGTTATGTGAAGTGACCAAAACCTGCTGCAACCACCCAGCAGATGGGGGGGGAAATAAAAACCAAACACCCCCTCCACCCCACCCCCACTGCCAATCCTCAACAGAAATGCTCACAACAATGAAAACCTCGGACAGGAGGAAGAGCGCCTCCAGGTGGGCAGGCAGGTGTCTTGCTCGGCTGTGGCTTGGGGGGCACTTTTTCAGTGCCATTGTAATTTCAAACAGTCACTAAGTGAACTGTTGTAAGTCGAGGACTACCTGAACTCCATCACTTTTTCCTTTTTTTTTTTTTTGGTCATCAGGTTTTTGACACCTTCCTAGGCAACTGGTGGTACTCGGATGTTGCCATATCCTAAAAGTGGTACAAGGGGTGAAAAGATTGGAAAGCCCTGAGCTAATTGATGAGATGGGCAACATATAAATTTAATGAATAAGTAAAAATAATAGAGATCGTCAGTATGGTGGTAAACTCACTTTATATATTAATATAAGGCTATTTAAATATATTTGTAGATCAGTCAAGCTAAAAAGCAGCTATAGATTTCTGAAGTCGTCCTAAATTGTAAAAAAATTTAATTTGTTCTAAAGTCCTATGCAGTTGCCTAAATATAAATGAGACATCTGAGTTGCATCAAATTTAAGTGCTCAGTCGTAAGTCTCAGGTATTCTGAGCAGTCTTTCTCCTTCAACCTACTCCAGGTTAAAAGAAGATGGCAGCGGTAGCGCATATGACGAGGAATCTATGGCAATTATTAAACTCAACAACACAACTGTTTTATATTTAAAAGAAGTGACAAAATTTCTAGCCTTGGTGTGTATCCTTCGAGAGGAGAGCTTTGAACGCAAAGGTAAGAAAAGAGCTTCCATTTTGTTCAATCAACCAATCAATCTTTGTTACCGTCATGGATCGGAGCACAAACAACAGCATTAAAAACAATACAGGTGAAATTCAAAAAATTAGAATATCGTGCAAAAGTTCATTTATTTCAGTAATGCAACTTAAAAGGGGAAACTAATATATGAGATAGACTCATTACATGCAAAGCAAGATAGTTCAAGCCGTGATTTGTCATAATTGTGATGAGAGCTGCTTCCACGGGGCACGAGGCTGTGCTGCTGGCTGCAGGAGTCCTGGTGGTTTCCCTTCCGTCTTTCAGCAGACGCGCAGCTGAGGCAGTGAGCTATGTAGCTTTCTATGCCTTTTTTCAATGACAGCACTAGAATTGTTGCTTAACCGGCTGCAGGGTTTTGACAAAGCCAGAATGTCCCACTGCTTTGGAATCGTGGCTTTTCTAGAAGACCATCGTCGACTTTCAGGGACGTATAGTTTGGCTCCCAGCCAGGCTACACCGTACTGTATCGTACACTCGACCTTACGGCCTGGAAACCGTTGTCCTCCTCCAGGGCAGCCCGGATGAGCCCAGCGGACCTGTTGGGGTGACAGCTTGCGTGGGTGGTCAGTCCAACCTCCAAAGGCGTTTTGCTCCCTTCTAAGAAACGACTCCAAGTGAGGAGTGCCCCGTGCCCTGCATGTGCCTCCTTTTCCCAGACTGCCCTCTGCGCTCCCTTTCAGTGCGCCTTTGGAAGTTATGCGCTGTGGAGCCCCTGGCTCCTTTTTCGGTAAGAGTTCTGCCCCTCTGCCACATCAGCAGCATCTGCCTGGATGGCAAAGGGGGTGTTCAGCGCCGGCTTTGCTGCAAAGAGGCGCTTGAGTTTTCCGAACTCCGTTGTGCATTTCAGCGGCTGGCTGGGCTGGGGTTTCCCTTCCCTTTTAGTCTTCTGCAAGTGGCTGACAGGGAGGGCTGTCGGGGCAAGCGACAGGATGAATTGGCGGAAAAAGTTTGCGAATCGCAGGAAGCTTTGCAGTTGCTTCCTGGTGTGGGGAGGAGCCCGGTCCAGTGCCACCCACACCTTTTTGGGGTCCATCTCTATCCCCTCGTGAGAAATGCGGAAGCCTAGATGGAGGAATTAGCATTTTGACACACAGTTGGGCTGCTCGGAGCCTTTTGAGCACAGCCTGGCCTGTTTTGCCTGTTGTGCCATAGTCTCGGTGCAGGTTAAGATGTCATCCAGGTAACCGGCACTCGCTTGCACAGGTGCTCAGGCAGCACTTTATTTATCAGCTGCACAAAGACAGCAGTCCGCAAGGAGGACCCGGAAGTGGAAACATCCTAAGGGGCAATTGAAGGCTGTCTTCCACTCGTCGCCCTCTTTGATCCTCCCCCGGTAATGCCCTTCTCACAGGTCCAGTTTGGCAAAGAGTTTCCCTTTTGCCAAATGGGCAAGGTGTCCTTCATTAGGGCTGGCGGGTAGGTGTTTTCATGGCTGACAGCCTTTAAGCCACAATAGTCGACCTCTAGACGAAGGGACCCATCCTGGTCTGGCAGCCTGGATGAAGCTGCCCTTCAGGCTTTTGTCTATAAAAGCTTGCCATTCCTCTAATTCCCTGGGGATCATCGAACACAGCTTAACTCTGGGTAGTTTGGCCCCCAGTGGGATTTCTGGGGAACGGCCAGTTGGTCGGTGGGCTGGGAGGGAGCCCTTTTCACTGGATTGCAGCGTGGCTGAGATCACCTTTTGCTTTCAAGTGTGTCACTTTTGGTAAGGAGAAATGCTGTGAGGGGCAAGAAAGGGCAGGGCTGCTTCCCTGCAAGAGGGCAGCTGGTGAGTGGGAAACCGTGTGGTTTTCCATGGGAAGATGCAGAAGAATGAAGAAGGCATGCAACATGTTTAGAACTGGAAAGATTTTATGCTTTAAAAAAACGGGTTGTTTCCATCTTCTTAGAACTTCTGCAGTCCCCAATGATGCCTTTGGAGCTCAGAAAAGGGCCAATTGCATTCACAACGTTTCAGTTTGCAAAGTTTCATCTCGTTTTCTGAGATCTTCCCAACTGATGTCTCCTCTTCCCTCCCGCCCCCTCCCCGTTTCTTCGCAGGCTTGATAGACTACAACTTCCACTGCTTCCGCAAGGCCATCCACGAGGTCTTTGAGGTGGGCGTGTCCTCTCAGGGCTCCTGCGGCCATCAAGCCAGCATTCCCAGTCTGAAAGCCGGGGCTCATAATGGCACCCCGAAGGAGGACTGAGCCGGGAGGAGCTGGCGCTTGCTTGCTCACCCTGCGCCTGGATCGGGCAGGAGCGGCAGCTCGGAGGGAGGGAGGCTGCCCGACTCCAGCCCTTTGTTTCGAAGCCAGAGGAGTCTGCCTGGTGGACTTGTGCTCAGCGCTCGTACCAACACCCGGGGTGGCTGCGAGGAAGCCCAGATTGAGTGTGACGGCTTTCGCTGTCATTTGGCAGGCGGGCAGGCAGTATCTCCTTCCTCCAGGTGGGAACTTCCTCATTTGTCTCCGAATTCGGCAGCTGGTGATGTGCTCCAGGGGCTCTGAAACTCAGGCATATTGCATAATTTATTTGAGTACACGCTCAACACATTCCACATGACTTACCACATGGTTTTGTGGTAGTACCCGAAAAAAGTAATACATCCTGTGTCCTCTCCTTAACCAGCCCATTGAATGAAAGCGCTTCTCTGCTTTTCTAGCTCTAACGGTCGTCAGAACGCTTTGAAATGTCTTGGGCTCTTCTGAAGCCTTTGGTGGCTCAGGTCCTGCACGCATTGTGACCCTGTTTTGTGAAGCGTCTTTGGGCAGCGCTGGCGCCCTCAGCTAGCAGAAGGGGAGGAAGATCATCCCCTAGAGCGGGACAGGAGAAAGCTTTGCCCTCCCCAGATAATTCCCTTTCACCCTGCCTGGCCAGGATGGCTGCCATTCATTCCATATTTCCTTCCGTGTCGCATAATCGCATAGAGGGTCCTTTTATTTAAAAAAAAATAGGTTTGGCTTTGACAAGAACGGAAGTATGGGTTTTGGTTGCTGGAATTTGCAAACAATTTTGCTCCTTTTTTAACAACATGTGAAACTTCCTTCCATAGGAATACTTTCCATGTGATGAAACGTTTTCTGTGAATCTTCTGTAGATCTTCTGTGTTTCTGCATGTAAATGCCATTTTCTTAATGATGACAGCTCTTCCGGAGCCTCAGACTCCGTTCTTTATTTAAAATATCAGTGGGAGTTTGTTAAAGACTTAAGAGATGCTTTAATAGTCTTCACAGGTGACTGTATTCCGCCAGTGGGTCATGTCCAGACCAGATATGTTCCCAGACTACATTAATAAAAGATCTTTATCTCAACAAGTGTTTCTCTACTGAATTAAATACAAGGTAATGCAGGCTTTAGTGTCCTGTGGGAAGTTGTAAACTCACATGCGTTACAATAATTTTGTGGCTGCAATTCAGTTGCTAATTAATACCTTGCAGAAATTAGGCCTTCTGCTTTATTGTGTTTTCTTTCAACTTGTAAGCAAAACCAACTAGCTGTTTTTGCCAAACAGTACTGTGTATTTTCTTGTGACAGTTTTTTAGACATTACATTGGAATACCTTCTTTGGTAGAAATTTCAGCTTCCAAATATTTTGCTGTGTGCATATTTTTGCACCTGTTATATTTTTCTTATTTTGAAGCTAAACACTCCAGATGGTAAGTATATAATCACCTTTACAGAAAAATGTATAAGGAATTCTTACAGAATTAGCGGCCTGTAATTGGTATGCACATAAAGCCATCTTGACTCAAACGATTTGCACCAAAGTATTTTAATTTACGGGGCAATTACTGACCCTTTTGCTTAGTAAGTTCATGATTTAAAGTGATTTGATCACCAGTAACATATTTGAATATATTGTATGTGTGACAGATCTTCAGTGAATGTATACAACCCAATACATGCATCAAACGTTAAAACTTACAATGTGGAGCAGTTTCTCCACAGTTTTCAAAAGGAGATATCCCAATAGCTACATAGTGAAGATGCTGAAATTGAATCTATATAGCAGTGGAGTGGATTATTTTGATTGGTTGATTGATCATATTTATACACTGCCCATCTCACTGTATAAATGATTGTGAGCCGTTTTCAAGCAAAAAAGACCATTAAAATCCTTACAAAAATATGCATACTGAACGCCGGACAGAGTGTCCTCAAACCACCAACCATCCCCAGGTTTGTGTACCACTAGTAGATCCCCATGCTAGTTGGCATTGCCAGATCTTGATGCTCTTCCTGAAGAGTAGAAGCCAACCTCACCTCCAAGACAAGATGGTCCATGGAGTGGGGGCAACAGCAGGAAAAGCTCTCCTAGGCCAGACAAGTCAAAATTCTTTAACCAACGAGACCGGTGCTGCCAAAGCACCAGAGGGCAAGACAAGAAACAATGGTTGGAAACAGCAAAGAGAGAAGCAACCTGGAATTAAGGGGAAAGTTCCTGACAATGAGGACAATTAACCAGGGGAGCAGCTTGCCATCAGAAATCATGGGTGCTCCATCACTGGAGGTTTTTAAGAAGAAGCTAGACAGTCATTTGTGTGAGATGGTATAGATTCTCCTGCTTCAGCAGAGGGCTGGACTAGAAGACCTCCAAGGTCCCTTCCAGCTTTATTCTCTTGCCAGACCAGGTGGGAAGGGTCAATTAATGTGCAGTTTAGCAAGATCTTGGAGCTCAAAAGTTCCCTTTTCCTGCTTTACTGAATGGGGTGACAAAATTAGTGGACCAGAGGAATGCTTTGGATATACAGTAATTTACTTTTTTTTAAAAAAAAAAATCCCATTTATATCCCACCCTTCGCCGAAGACTCAGGGCGGCTTACAATTTAAAGCACAAATCAATGTGCTTAGCAATGGCCTTCATTCTATGTATATGCCTGCTTATTAGGGCTTTCGCCCCCCCCCAAGCGGCATTATTACAAAGTCAGCTTATTGCCCCCAACAATCTGGGTCCTCATTTTACCTACCTCGGAAGGATGAAAGGCTGAGTCAACCTTGAGCCTGGTGGGACGCGAACCTGCACTAATTGCAGGCAGCTGGTGTTACTTAAGGAGGCATTAGCCCACTGCTCCACCAAGGACTTCAGTAAGGCATTTGATAAAGTAGATCACAACCTACTACTTGATAAGACAGAAAAATGTGGGTTAGACAGCATCACCACCAGATGGATCACCACATGTTGGCTGACTAACGACACTCAACATGTAGTCCTCAATGTAACTGCATCCACATGGAGGGAAGTATGCAGTGGGGTACCCCAAGGCTCTGTTTTAGGCCCAGTACTCTTCAACATCTCCATCAATGATTTGGATGAGGGGATAGTTGGGGAATTCATTACATTTGCAGACGACACCAAGCTGGCAAGAATAGCCAACACTCCAGAAGACAGGCTTAAGATAGAGAAGGATCTTGACAGACTTGAAACTGGGCCCTATCTAACAAAATGAAATTCAGTGGTGAAAAAGCAAGTTCTACATTTAAGGCAAGAAAAACCAAATGCATAGGTATGGTATGGGTGGTACCTGGCTCAATAGTAGTAACTATGAGAGGGATCTTGGATTCCTAGTGGACAATCACTTCGATATGAGCCAGCCATGTGCTGCAGCTGCCAAAAAAGCTAACACAGTGCTAGGCTGCATTAACAGAGGGATAGAATCAAGATCACGTGAAGTGTTAATACCACTTCATAAGGCCTTGGTAAGGCCACACTTGGAATACTGCATCCAGTTTTGGTTGCCACAGTGTAAAAAAGATGTTGAGACTCTAGAAAGAATACAGAAAATAGCAACAAAGATGATCAGGGGACTGGAGGGTAAAACATATAAGGAACGGTTGCTGGAATTGGATATGTCTGGTTTAATGAAGAGAAGGACTAAGGGTGACATGATAGCGGTGTTCCAATAAACCCAGGAGTTGCCACACAGAAGAGGGAGTCAAGCTATTCTCCAAAACACCTGAAGGCAGGACAAGGAGCAATGGACCAGCAAGGAGAGAAGCAATAAGGAGAAATTTCCTGACAGAACAATCAGTGGAACAACTTGCCTCCAGAGATTGTGAATTCTCCAACACTGGAAGTTTTTAAGAAGCGATTGGACAACATTTGTTTGAAATGGTATAGGGTCTCCTGCTTAAGCTGAGGGTTGGGCTAGAAGATCTCCAAGATCCCTTCCAACTCTGTTATTCTGAGTTTCCTATGTACGGCATCTTGGTAGTTTATCCAGTTTCAAGAAACACATGCTTTATTCAACAAAAGCTTTATTGTTGCAACAGCACAAAGGCACTATCTGGAGAATAAATCCAGGCATTACAGTTTGAGCATCATTTAATACTGTGTATACTTTTCATTCTACTCATACAGGAGAAAGTTGCAATAAATACCTCTATATATCAGAAGATGGCAGTAGAGCTCCACAAAAAGTTTAGTTTGAGAACTCATGTACTAAACATTTATTCCAAGAGAGGAATAATACAGAATAACCCCAGAGTTGGTAGGGACTTTGAAGGTCTTCTAGTCCAACCTCTTGTTCAAGCAGGAGATCCTATGCCATTGCAGACAAATGGTTGTCCAATCTCTTCTTGAAAACCTACAGCGATGGAGTACCCAGAACTTCTGGAGGCAACCCGTTCCACTGGTTACCGGGTAATTGTTCTCACTGTTCAGGAAATGTCTCCTTAGTTCTAGGCTGGATCTCTCTTTGTTAAGCTTCCATCCATTACTTCTAGTTTTTCCCTTCTGTGTGACAACCCCTCAAACTTTGGGACACTGCTATCATGTCACCTCTCGTGCTTCTCTTTGTTATGCTAGACATTTCCAATTCCAGTGACCATTCATCATATCGTTTAGTCTCCAGTCTCCTAATGATCTTTGTTGCTCTTCTCTGCAATGTTTTTTGTGTCTCAACATCTTTTTTTGTAGCATGGTGTCCAAAACTGTACATAGTATTCCAAGTGTGATCTTAACAGTGTTTTATAAAGCAGTACTAACACTTCATGCGATCCTTATACTATTCCTCTGTTCAGGACGGTGCTGTCTTTTTTGGCAGCTGCAGCACACTGCTGCCTCATACTTAAATGATTCTCCACTAGGATACCTAAGTTCCCTCTTGCAGTTACTGCTCTTCAGCCAGGTACCACCATACCTGTGCATTTGGTTTTTCCTGCCTAAGTGCAAGACCTTACTTTTCTCACCACTGAATTGCATTTTGTTGAATAGGGCCATTGTTTAGCTGTGTCAAGATCTTTCTGGATCTTGAGCCTATCTTCTAAAGGCTATTCCCCCCAGCTTGGTGTCATGTATAAATTTGAGGAGTTCCCCTTCTATCCCCTCATTTAAATTGTTTATGAAGATGTTGAAGAGTACTGGGCCTAAGACAGAACCTTTGGGTACCCCACTGCTTGCTTCCCTCCATGCAGATGTAGTTCCATTGAGGACTATATGTTGAGTGTGGTTGGTCAGCCAATTATGAATCCATCTGGTGGTGATGCTCTCTAACCCACATTTTTCTGTCTTATCAAGTAGTAGGTTGTGGTCTACTTTGTCAGATGCCTTACTGAAGTCCAAGTAAATTATATCCACAGCATTTCCCGGTCCACTAATTTAGTCACTTTGTCAAAGAATGCAATTTTTCCTGGTTTTTAATTTGTTTTTGACAAACCCCTTTCCTTTAGTTTTCTGGATTCATTTTCCCCCCATGTTTTCAATGAATGAACCTTTATTATCAAAGTACAACCATGTATACACTGAGATTGGCTGAGCCAATTGGAACCACATCAGCGCTTTTCCAGTCCTCTGTAGTTCCCCGATGATCTTCTAGGATTTTTGAAAGACATGGTACGTGATTCCAATATCACATCTGCCAGCTCCTCCAGAACTCTGTGATGTCATCTATGGTCCTGGTGATTTAAAGCGGATAGGTGTTATCTTACAATTTCTAAAGAAAAGAATACAAGTGCCTTCGTTTCTACATGGAGACCACTTCTGGACTTTGTGCTTGAGGTGGAAAAAAATAAAAGTTTGATTCTGGGTTTCACTGATTAGATTGATTTGTTGTTAAAGAAATGGCTAGTTTTACTACTGTGAAAATAGGGATGCGGTGGCTCAGTGGGTTAGGATGCTGAGATTGTCGATCAGAAGGTCGGCAGTTTGGCGGGTCGAATCCCGAGTGCCACATAACAGAGTGAGCGCCTGTTACTCGTCCCAGCTTCGATCAGAAGGTCGGCAGTTTGGTGGGTCGAATCCCGAGTGCCGCGTAACAGAGTGAGCGCCTGTTACTCGTCCCAGCTTCTGCCAACCTAGCAGTTCGAAAGCATGTAAAAATGCAAGTAGAAAAATAGGGACCACTACAGTGGGAAGGTAACAGCGTTCCGTGCGCCTTTGGTGTCTAGTCATGCCGGCCACATCACCACGGAGACATCCTCGGACAAGCGCTGGCTCTTCGGCTTTGAAACGGAGATGAGCACCGGCCCCTAGAGTGGGAAACAACTAGCACGCTTGTGCGGGGGAACCTTTACCTTTACCTTTACCTTACTATTGTGAAATAGTAAAAAGTGGAGGCTCGACATTAATACTCTATTCTGTTGCAACAGGGGAAGTCAATCTCTTCTTTTTTTCTCCCTTTCCCTCCCTTTCCTCTCCCCAGGATGTCCTACTATTTGCTTTGTAGTTTGTATTTTACTGTGAAACATAATATGTTATTTAAAAAAATTGTCTTGCCTATTTTGCTTTGTACTCCTAATTTGTGTTTTACAGTACTATTTTTGGTAGGTTGGACTATTTCCTTTTGTGTAAAGACAGATGCAAAGAAAGAATTAAACAGTTCTGCTCTCTTTCTGCTGCCTGTTACTTCCTTGTCATCTTCTCCATTAGTAGACCAATCATTCCCTTGACTTTTTTCTTGTTTCTTTACATGTTGAAAAAAAATCTTAATATTATTTTTATCATTTGTTGCAAGTCTTGGTTCATTCTGTGCTTTAGCTTTCTTGGCTTCATCTTTGCAGATTTGGGCTATTTGCTGATATTCTGTTTTAGTTATATGTCCTTCTTTCCATTTGTTTATATTTGTCCTTTTTGTCTTTCAGTTTATCAGAGAGTTCCTTATCCAGTCATATTGGTTTCTTCTGGGGTCTCTTATTTTTCTTTCTCAGAGGGATTGTGCTAGATTGGGCTTTTATAATCTCATTTTTCAAAGTTTCCCAAAATTCTTGAAATGTTTTCCCTTTAAGATTTTCATCCATGGAGTCTTTCAACTCCCTCTTAGTTTATTGAATCAGCTCTCTTAAAGTCTAACACACTAATCTGACTTTATTTTGTTGCTTGTATCTGCATTATGTTGAATTCCAATGTGACATGGCAACTCTTCCTTTAAGTTCCTGAAACTTCAACCCCCTCTGTCATTTAATTAAGTCCAATACAGCTGATTCTCTAATTCCCTCCTCTACATTTTGAGTGACAAAGTGGTCTGCTAGGTTTGTAAGGAATTTGCCTGATCTCCCACTTGTTACAGAGTGTTGTTGATGTCAGAATAGGTGAAGTCCCCCATTACTATTGTATTGTGCTTCTTTCATACCTTAGCTAACTGATTAGTGCATCTATTTCCTCTGCTTGGGTGGTTTGTAGTATACATAGTATGGCAATGTTATTCCTTTTTCCCTTTATATTAATCCAAATGCATTCAATAATGTTTTCATTCTTGTTTTTTTGCATTTCTATAGAGATTTAGTTTTTCTTATATGTAATGCAATTCTAGCTGCTCTTTTATTAGGTCTGTTTCTTTTGAACAATTTAAATTTAAATTTAAACCCTAAACTTAACTCTAAATTTAAATTTAGCCCTGCTCTGCTTTGGCTGCCCTGATTGGGAGGTCTGTTCAGGAATGGCTGTGCTTGGCAGATGCTCTGACCATTGGCTTCTCTCAACTGGGCCAGCCATTAGTTAAAAGGCACTATTTAAGGTTCTCTGTTTACACAATGATTTTCCTGCCCTGTCCTGCTCTGAATGAAGTCACGCCTCTTCCCTTGGTGTGGAATGATGATGTTGATCTCCTGACTTTGTCAGTCAAGGATAAATCAATTAAAGTCAATTTGTCATTATATATTAGACACTTTATTGTATCCCACTACAAGTATGTTAATACTTTTGCAGCTTATTAATAAGTGGCATGTTGAGGTCTATAGTGCTGAAGAGAGGCTGCCTGAGGATAATTTTACCAATGCTTAGAAATGTAAAAAAATTAAATTTAATTAAATTTCTATGATGTATTTTTTTCAATGTAAATATGGCATCGACTTTGGAAAGGATATTTTGCTTTATTAAGAAACCAGAACCAATGAGGTATTGCTAAATCTGTTTAGGAATTCACTGTGTTGAAAAGGAAGTTTATAACCTGTGACTGACATTTTCCTGAACCCCTTGCTTCTTGGAAGTTTTGGGTTCCTGGAGCAGCGGGCATTGATTATTTTCTCCTCCATCTTTCTTATGGGTCCAGATGTTACAGTTTACAAGAGGGAGAGTCACCACTTTGCAAGATGTACATGGTTGCCATAGGGCTGCCTCTGCATTTTTGCAATGGATTTCTCTTTATTTCATGGCTACAGTCATGAAGGCTTGTGCCAAGGCAGGGAAAACCTGTTACTGCTTCAAACTTCTCCATCTATTTCCACGAACTGCCTGATGACATAATCTAAACTTTTTCAATACGGAGCATCAGAATAGCGTTTTCTGTTTTAGAACAATTCTTCAACCTTCAATAAGAGATTCTTTCAGTTCTTTACTTCCAGACATCAGGATGGTATCAGTTGCACCAAAGTTTTTTTACCTTTTTTCCTAACAATTTTAATTCTAGTTCCTATTTGTTCTAGACCAGTATTTCTTATTATATAACTTCTTTGTGTAAGTTAAACCAATTCACCAGTGGAACAGCTTGCCTCCAGAAATCGTGGGCACTCCATCACTGAACATTTTTAAGAAGAGGCTAGAGTCAGTTGTCTGAGATGGTATAGGTTCTCCTGCTTGAGCAGGGGACTGGACTAGAAGACCTCTAATATTCTATTCTATTCTATTCTATTCTGTTCTGTTCTGTTCCGTTCCGTTCCGTTCCGTTCCGTTCCATTCCATTCCATTCCATTCCATTCCATTCCATTCCATTCCATTCTATTCTATTCTATTCTATTCTATTCTATTCTATTCTATTCTATTCTATTCTATTCTATTCTATTCTATTCTATTCTATTCCAACAAGGTAACAGTATGCAATCATGGCACATTCTCAGCATGTAATCTTTGTGGTCTCCATATTTTGTCCTCTTGCTTTCTGGTCATTGGAAACAAAGCAAATGCTTCAGCTGACAGATATAATGTAGCAGCAATCTTGAGATATCTAAATGAATGTCAGAAAAAGTTGTCCTGATGTCTATCATTGTAGAAGGCAAGGCATGGAATAATGGCTATGTTACATCAAGGCATGTTACTGAAGGTTATCTATTTTTTTCTCTCAGAGTAAGAACTGTTCAGCTGTGGATCCCAGAGATGGTGGGAGGTGGGGGATGATGGTCTCCCTTCATGATACGTGGTCAAACAGAACCTGGACAGCAGTTAGTTGGGAGGCAGGGAGCTGGATTCAGGGGACTCTAAGGACTTTTTAAATTTTAAGGATAATTCTATAATAAATAAATGGAGAACCTGCTGTACACCGATTTCTGCCCATAATCTAGAGTTAAATGGTTTGTTAAATGATGGAGCCATATATTTGTTTCAAAATACTTTCTTGGAGACATCCAAAAACATAAGGGGTAATGTCACACATTACGGTACCACGTGAAAAAAATGATCAGATCCCCAAATCTCCCATTTCATATGTCCCCAGATATTTTTGCATGGAATTCAGTAGAATGAAATAAATAAGGATAGCTAACTGATTGTATAGCTATAGAATTTTCTGCTTTGCAAAAAATATTTCCATCTCTTCTGATGACAAAATGATGCAACTACGCAGCATATAATAAAAGTTTCAGAAGAGCTTACTTTTAAAATTTGGAAGTGTTTTTGAGGAGTTATCCTACAGATGGACAGACAGACAGATTTGCTACCCTTTGCATAATTTATTTCCTGCATTCTTATTGGACTGGAAAGAATAAAAAAATGATGTCTTCTTCAAATGAGAGTAGGAAATACGTATGCCATTTTTGCAAAATAGAAACCAAAAGCAAGCTACCAATAAAATTGCACTGGAAAGAATTTGAGGAGCACACGACAAGAATATTAAAGGAAAAGATGAAGAAGTATCTGCTGACGACCCAAAGGTGCTTTTTTTTCCAAAAGGCAACGGGACCTTCTCGGTTTTTTTCTTTGAAAACGTTTCCCTTCTCATTTGAGAAGCTGAAGAAGAGAAACGTTTTCAAAGAAAAAAACCAAGAAAATCCAATTGCCTTCCTTTTGGGAAAAAGCACCTTAGGGCAGAATTCCCCAACCTTTTGGGGTTGGCAGCAGGGAACGGGGGGGAAGGAGGAAAGAAGGGATGGTTTTGTGGGGTGCGTGTGAATGCAGGTGTGTGCATGAACACCCGTTGCTCACGTGAATGAGGCTGTGAGTGCCGGTGCGAGTGGGGCCGCAAATGCCTGCGATGCTCACACGAATGGGGCTGGAAACACCCATGACGCTCGCGGCGATGCTCACACGCGAGGCTGTGTGCACGCACAGACACGCATGACCCGGCCAGCCACTCACAAGGCCCAGTGGTCCACAGGTTGTGGACACCTGCCTAAGGGACAACCATGACCTGGATGATTGAGAATCTCTGTAGATAAATACTGAGAGCCCAAAATAATTCCCCCATAATTTTATGCTTCTTTTGCATCAAATACACAAGGATCAGTTCTCTTCTGTTTTGCTATGTCTGCGCCATAGAACAACCTCCCCAGCAGAGTGGGGGCTCTGTTGGCCTCCCACCCATGCTAAAGGCCTGGAGGTCCCACAAGGGTTTGGGACAGGAAAGCATGTAGCCCTGCTGCTTCACTACCATATTATTTATTTATTATTTATTTATTTTATTTATTTATTTGTTTTATATACCGCCCTTCTCCCGGAGGACTCAGGGCGGTGTACAGAGCAAAGTAAGTATACAATAAACCAACAATAAAACAAATAAAACCCCAGATCTACAAATAAAACCCCAAATCTATCAGGCCAGGCCGGCTTGCTGGAATAGATAGGTTTTTAAATCTCGCCGAAAGGTGCGAAGGTCGGGGGCCATCCGAATTTCGGCTGGTAAGCGGTTCCAGAGGATTGGCGCACCCACCGAGAATGCTTTCCCCCTGGGGGTCACCAGCCGGCATTCTCTGACCGGTGGCACCCTGAGGAGGCCCTCTCTGTGGGAGCGCACAGGACGGAGGGGTGTTGACGCTGGCAGTAGGTGCTCCCGTAGGTAATCCGGACCCATGCCATGTAGGGCTTTGTATGTCATCACTAGCACCTTGAATTTCACCCGGAAGGCAACTGGAAGCCAGTGCAGCTCACGAAGCAGAGGTGTAATATGGGAGTATCAGGGAGCCCCCAAAAGCGTCCGTGCAGCTGCACTCTGTACCAGCTGAAGCTTCCGAGTGATTCTCAAGGGCAGCCCCATGTAAAAAGCGTTGCAGTAGTCAAGACGAGAGGTCACAAGTGCATGGGTGACTGTACGTAAGGCATCCAGGTCCAGATAGGGTCGTAGCTGGCGCACCAGATGAACCTGAGTGAAAGCCCCCCTAGTCACAGCTCCTATGTGATCTTCTAAGGAGAGCTGTGAATCTAGGAGGACACCCAGGTTGCGAGCCCTATCTACGGGGGGCAGTAACTCGCCCCCAATATTAAGGGATGGAATACTCTGAGTATCCTGACATGCCGGTATGTACAGCCATTCAGTCTTGTCCGGGTTGAGTTGAAGCCTGTTCCTCCCCATCCATTCCCGGACCGCTTCCAGGCAACGGGACATCACGTCAAGGGCATCACTGATGTGGTTTGAGGTCGAGATGAAAAGCTGGGTGTCATCAGCATACTGATGATAACCCACTCCAAAACCACGGATGATCTCACCTAGCGGCTTCATATAGATGTTAAACAGGAGAGGTGAGGGGACCAACCCCTGAGGAACTCCATAAATGAGGGGCCTCGGGGTCGATCTCTGGTCACCCGCCAACACCCACTGTGAACGTTCCAGAAGGTAGGAGGAGAACCACTGAAGAACAGTGCCTCCCACTCCCAATCTCCTGAGACGCCAAAGTAAGATACCATGGTCGATGGTATCAAAAGCCGCAGAGAGGTCTAATAGGACCAGGACAGAGGAATGACCCCTGTCCCGAGCCCGCCAGAGATCATTCATCAGAGCGACCAATGCCGTCTCCGTGCTGTGTCCGGGCCTGAAACCCAATTGGTACGGGTCTAGATAATCAGTATCTTCTAGGAACAGAGGAAGCTGATGCGCCACTACGCTCTCAACAACCTTTGCAAGAAAGCGAAGGTTGGAGACCGGGCGAAAGTTGTTTAAAACAGCTGGGTCCAGGGAAGGCTTTTTGAGGAGGGGTCTCACCACCGCTTCTTTCAAGGCTGCGGGGAAACTGCCCTCTTTCAATGAAGCAGTTACCACTGCATGGATCCAGCCTCGTGTCCCATCCCGAGCCGAATAAACCAGCCAGGAGGGGCACGGGTCCAATAAGGATGTAGTGGAGCTTAGCTTCCTCATGATCCTTTCTACCTCGTCCAGAGTCACAGGATCGAACTCTTCCCAGATAACATCAACAAGACTGTCCATGTTCTCATCGTCAGACTCTGCCCAGTTGGAATCCAGACTGGTCCGGATCCGAGCGATTTTGTCCAGCAGATGTTGGCTAAATTCCTCAGCACGACCCTGCAAGGGATCCTCCTTCACCTCTAGATTAAGGAGGGAGCGGGTCACCCTAAACAGGGCGGTCGGGCGATTATCTGCGGACGCGATAAGGGCAGCAAAGTAATTAGACCTTGCCCTTCTTAGCGCCGTGAGATAAGACCTCGTAAAGGACCTTAGTCGCGATCGGTCGGATTCGGATCGGCTGGATCTCCAACAGCTCTCTAGGCCCCGTCTCTGCCGTTTCATCTCCCGGAGCTCTGTAGAAAACCATGGAGCCCACTGGGATCTGCAACGGGTCAGGGGACGCATGGGTACAACTCGGTCGAGTGCTTCTGTGGCTGCCTTTTCCCAGGCTTCCACCATGGCACTGGCCGAGCTATGAGCAAAGGAGGCAGGTGGGGGGCCAAGCGCTGTTTGGAACCGCCCAGGGTCCATAAGCCGCCTGGGGCGGTACCATCTCATTGGTTCAGTAACCCCACGACGGGGAGTGGCAAAGCGGAAGGTCAGCCGCAGGAGATGATGATCTGTCCATGACAGGGGCGTAACAATTGGAGAGCCCCCACCCAGATCATCTAACCACTGTCCAGATAGGAAAATCAAATCGAGCATGTGACCTCCTACATGAGTCGGGCCCTGGATTACCTGCGTCAGGTCCATGGCCGTCATGGAAGCCATGAACTCCTGAGCCAACTCAGATGATCTCCCCAGGGATGGTAAGTTGAAGTCACCCAAGATCATAATTTTGGGGAACTCAACCACCAGTCCCGAGAGGATGACAAGAAGCTCGGGCAGGGCTGCTGCTATGCGACTAGGTGTCACCTTAGTCATGAAATCCAGCTGGGTGACTTTTGGGCCAATCACCAAGAGACTCTGAGTTCTAGTCCCACCCTGGACATGACAGCCTACTGGGAGACTTTGGGTCAGTCATTCTCTTTCAGCCCAATCCACCTCACAGGGTTGTTGTGGTGGGGAAACTGAGAGTAGGAAGAAGTATTAGATATGCTTGCTGCCTTGAATTATTTGTAAAAATGAGAAAGGAGGGGTATACATTTTTAAAAAATGCAATAAATAATCTCATGGACTAGAAGTAGAATGATATTTTTGCCCCAGGGCATTTCTTATACTATTGGTTCTGGGTTTCTGTCAATTGCGTTATTGATTTTATCCCTCCGTGGGCCACTTAAAGTCACTTTGGTTAGATGGGCAGCAATATAAATGGTCTAAAGAAATAGAAGGAGCACCATTAGGGAAGGAATCTGAGCACTTTTTTTGTTTCTGATATACCAAAAGTATTTAAGGGTTCAAAATCTATGGCATCTTGTAGGCACTGAAATTCTGTAGTCAGACACAGTTTCATCTTAACAGCTGTGGAGTAACTCTCCCTGAAATAATAGAAAATACTTGCAGCTCGGATTTTAGATTTTGGCTGTGATTTGCTTTCCAAGTTTGTTTCAATTTAGTTTCTGAATGTTTCGTTACCAGACCAGGTAACATCATCAGCAGGAATTTCTTTATATATCTCTTGTCTGCCAGTGTGGTCAGTTGGTGGTGTGATTGGTTGTTTGTTTGGAGCTCTATTTAGGAAATATATTTAGTAACTCTCTGCTCATCTAGTTCCATAAGTGTTAGAGATGTTTTGTAATAAACCCCCCTCCACAATTTTGGTCTACAAAATGGAAAACTATACTTGACAGGACCTAGCTGATCTCAAACAGCAATTCCCTGCGAGGGAGTTGCTAAGAAGTGGCTGGCAGCAGACTTGGCCAGGAAGTTAAAAGGATCTCCAGGCAGAAAGGGCGGCAGATTCGTCCATCTGGTTGCCATAGCAACTGTACAGCTAACACTAGACATGGACCTGGGATCTGCAGACAAAATGGTTAGCTACTTTAGTTGGTTGTATTTGAACTGGTCTCCATTTTTTTGTTCAAGGTAATAAATCTAAAGCAGACATGTCAAACACAAGGCCCGGGGGCCGGATCCAGCCCGCGAAGTGGTTTCATGTGGCCCGTGAAGCCATCCTGGAAACAGTGAGGGAACGGCCCCCACTGCCTTGGCCCTGGCCCAGAGACCCTCCTCCTGCCAGAGACCCTCAGATCTGTCCCACTCCTGCCCTGGCCCCCATAGGCACCCTTGATGCCAACGATGTAGAGGTGGCCACGCCCACCCAGTAGGCCATACGCACTCTAGCCATGCCCACCCAGTAGGCCATGCCCACCCTGGCCATGCCCACCCGGCCCCCTAAGGGCAACCGCCATGCTGATGCAGCCCTCAATGAAATTGAGTTTGACACCCCTGATCTAAAGGATGCAATGTCTCTTTATTTAGCATTCATAAGAAGCCAACAGTGAAACAAATCCACACTTCTAAAGCCATGACTAGGTTTAACTGATTTAACAGAATAACAGAATTGGAAAGGATCTTGGAGGTCTTCTAGTCCAACCCTCTGCTCAAGCGGGAGATCCAATGCCATTTCAGACAAGTGGCTGTTCAATCTCTTCTCGAAAACCACCAGTGACGGAGCACCCACAACTTCTGGAGGGAAGCTGGTCCTCTGGTTAATTGCTCTCAGTGTCATGTAATTATTCCAGGAAGGTCTGGTTTCCTAGACTGGGGGTTAGGGTTGGGGGGAGAATGAGAAGCAAGTCTGAGAACAATGATTCCAGGTCAGTATTTGTGCTGAAGGGCTATTACTACTATGAGTAGTTTCTACTTTTCTGGCTCTTTATTTTTATGTTTGTGGAGATCTGAAAGGCAAGAAGATACTGTGCCTTGTCTTCCTTTTCAGATGTTCATTTCTTTCTAGATCTGATGGGAATCTTTTAAAACATAGAGCAGTTTTTTTTCCATAGGTCAACTCTTTGACATGAGCCATAAATGCTCCAGAGAGAGAAATTGGGCTGAAAGGACAAATGTCCTGCGATTGTGCATTTGAATGATTCGGAGTTCAGATGGTTTTCCCAACTGACATAACGATGTAACCTGGAAAGCTCTTGGCCTGTGAAAGAGTCATCACTAAAAGTAGACAGGCTGAGCATTGCTTTCTTGGGGGTTAGCAATGGGGATGCTCACAGATCAGATGGAGCTGATCAGCTAGCGGCCTTTTGCCATTCCAAGTGAAAAAAAGAAGCCATTGGTCACGGCCAAAGTCTCATGGACTTTGGAGTGATTTGCGAAATTTCAGATATTCAGAGGGATCATATTTACAATTTTGTTGGGACCTGGGACCACAAAAGCTCTCGCCCTAAATTTGGGGTCCAACTACTCAAAGAGCCAGGATACCCTCTACATAGCTGAATTAACTGGAAGGCTCAATGAATGCAACGTGAGGCCAAAGCAGTGGACAGGAAGAGAGGCAGAGGGAAGGAGGGGGCCAAGAAATCACAGAGAGAATCCAAGAGGGGTGGAAAGCAAAGTTTTCTGGACCTGAGTAGAGAACACAGAAGAACTGTTGGTGAGGCAAGCTAAAATCAGGGTTTTTTTTCTCCACAAATAATCCGCCCTGCTCTGCAGAACCTGCTTTCATGCAGCCTCAGAGTTTATCTATTTTCCCCCCAGTATTCATGCTGCTTCTTCTCATTGGGAGATCCTAGTGAGGTCCAGCAGCTGGAATGTAAACCATTTAGCCATGATAAGGTCATGTTGCCCAGGGTGCACCATGTGGAGTCTAGGCTACATTGCATGCCAGCATTGGGCAATTTCTAACTGAGATCTGTTTAATTTAGTGTTTTATCCCTTATAACATCCCTTCGGCTTTGATTTCCCAAGGAAAATTTGGACAGCACTCAACTTGATTTGCAGTAGCCATTGCGCCAGTGCTGGAAATATAAATGGGGGCTGGTTGATAATCCTGACAGTGATTGTGGGAACGGCCTGCAAACTTTACATCATATTGCGATAGAATTCCTCCTGAGAAGCTTCCCTGGATTCCTGCAGGAATTCCATGATCTCGAGGGGAGTGCTGTCCAGTGGCTAAACAATTCAGATCTCCGGCCGTAGGCTTAGCCACCTCAGTAACTGCTGATAGATAGTTTAATTTTATGCTGAGTTTTATTCATCACTATGTGTTTTTTTTAAATAATTCACTGTTCTGATGCGTTATGTTTTGATAGACATTTTATATGCTTCTATTTGCGAATGTTTTGTGCATCAATGCTGTATTCTGTTATGCTATACGAAATATAGATAGAGGGAGAATTTTTAGAGAGGAGTCTAGTTAGATGACATTTGCCCTACATTTGCAAAGGAAGGGGGAGTTTGCCCTTGGCTTCCGTATGGGAGTGCACAGTTCCAATTAGCCCAACCTCTGTAGGCTCAGCACTTTTTCTTTGTTTTCCATATTTATGGACTATTTAAACCCAAGGGTACCACCTTTGGTCCTGTTAAATACTGTCCAGGATGTTTGTTCTTTTTTTTTTCCTAAAAGGGAAGGGGGCAGCGTTGGTCCATTTTAGCAAGAGGGTCAGATTTTTTTGTGACGCACAAGCACACCCCTCCATTGCCAGGAGTCCTTTTCCACTGGGCTCTCCCCTGCCCCACTCAAAGTGAGAGAGATTGCGCTGCACCCCCCACCCCCCCATGGCCAAGCACTCCCCAGAACCGACTACCTCAGAGGAGAGAAGGTGGAGCATCATCCGTGGTCCAGCAAGCTTTCTTCCCAGGAACCGTCTGGTGGGAAAATCAAGCTGGTCTTCTGAACAGTTGTGGCTGACACCCCCCCACACCCCCCCCAAGCAGGATGGACACAGCACATACGGAAAGGCTGAACAGCCTCTTGGAAAGCAAATTCGAGTCACCGAGGATGGGGCAGAGAGAGATCCCCTTGCTCTGAGTGGCAGAAGTTAATAATTAGTGACAATGATTGACAGCTGTACTCCCATCTGCTGCTCCGATGCCTGGGAGCATTTCTCCCACTCCGGTCTGTGGGTACAATGATCTCCTGAGGGAGAGGAAGGCTGCCTGTGATTGACAGGTGCCTTGCAGAGAGACGGGCTGCTGACAGCAAGAAGACCGAAGGCTCCCAGTGCTTCGTGGAAATCTCAGGGGATGTATACATTTATTCCATTTCATTTATCGTGTCCAGAATGGGGTTAAATATATTAACAGGAAACCCGTGTTTACTGCAGGCTTCCTTGCATGTTAAATTAGACAAATATGTATCTTAATGCTGGATTGGCTTCCTTTAGAAATCCCTGATCATGTAGTGCGTGTAAGGCATCAGGATACCTAAAAAAATAATGTTTTTCCCACTGTATAGGGAGGTGAAAATTCTGGCGCGCTGAAACTCATGAACTGCCAGGCTAAGAGGGATTCTGTGGGACCAGGTCTCCATCCCACACTCCGGAAAACCAGCTCCTTCGTGCAGAGGGACGAAGGGAGGGAACGGGAGTCCTTTACACTCACTCCAGCCCTGCAATCTTTTTTCTTTTTTTTCTTTCTTTTTCTTTTTGCCTTGGGCTGCGTTCCAGGTTGGGTAGGCCAATCAATTATTTTGTGAATTCGTTTTTACACAAATCGCACCTGTAAAGAAAATTCTACCATTGTCGCCATATTGTAGCCAGATGCTTTGCAGCAGATCAGGCGTTATCTTAATGGTGCTTTTAAAAAAATAAATCTCATGCTGACCTAAGGGTTTCAGGGTGATTTTTTCCCCTCCAAAAATATATGCCTTGATCGTTAAAACCATGATGCAATTTTGTGCAATAAAAGAGGGAGAGCTTCAAGTAACAGGAAGGCAGAATGCTATACAAGTGCTTGCATATCAGATAGGTCCTTGGTTCTTTAGCTGTGGCAGATATTGATATGGGGTTGGATTAGATGTGTCAGAATCCATTTATATTTCATTTCTAACTCTCTTTCTGTGCAAACCCAAATCTCACCCTGCCCCCCCTGGATTCTGCCATTCCCAAGGCGGAAAGGGAATAAACGGGGGAGTTTATTGCCTCCATTTCCTCCCCTTAGATGTCTCCAAGAGTCTTTCTTTCTTAAGGTGTGGATTGGGGTGGGTTCTGACATTAGACAGGATCTGCATTAAGAGTCAACCTGGAAGGAAGAACCTTACTGGGGAACTTTGCAAAAAATACAATGTCTAACGATGAGGAGGGAAGCCCCATCGAAAGGGAACTTTCCCCCCAACCGAAATCCCACCAACTATCGGACGCTGAAGCGTCATATTCCTCCGGGGAAAAGGTGGTGGAGATGCGGGACCCCAAACCGCGGTGGTCGATGGGCGTTGGAAGGAAGAGTGAGTGGGAAAAGGCATCCAGGAAAGTGACCTTGAGGCGGGGCGGCCGCCAACCCGAATGGAAGCAAAAGATGGAGAGCTCCCTGCAGGTCAGCAAAGAGGACGGGAATTATGCACCACATGCAGAGTGGATCCTAGAGAAAGCTATTGACCTGATGAAAAAAAAAACCCTTGGCTCTCTAAGAGAGGAGAAACCTGAATCCTGCAGCCGCAACAGCGCCTGGAGCTGCAGCTGGAGACACATTGGTGGGGGATCTGGAACCTGTCATACCAGAGCCGTTGACTGATCTCGAAGCTGCCACCTCAGTAGCACCCTCCCCCCCCAGAACCACAGACGGGGATCAAGACAAGGGGCAATACCGCCCACTGCACAGACAATGATCCATTCAAAGACTACTGCCCCTGGAAGTGAAATTCAGGGGAGAGCCACCACGCTTGGGGTTTTTCCTAACTCAAATCCTCAGTTATATGGAAGAATACGGACAGGACATCCCCAGTGACAAAGCCCACATCCACATCGTGCAATCTGCCCTGGACAGACTGGCTGCAGACTGGGTGGTGAACCTGCATGACTCCAATGCCCTGGAACTCAACGACTTCAACTGGTTCATGTCATCCTTCAGGAGGCGGGTTGAGGACCCTTTGGCTGATTGTAAGGCCCGGGAGAGAATCAAAACAGTGAGGCAGGGCAGGAGAACAGTGGCCGAATATACCCAAGAATTCTGAGCCATCGCCAGCAAGCTGAACTGGCCGGAAGACATCCTCCTCAGCCATTTCAAAGATGGGCTAAACTATGACCTGTATGATGCTTGCCTGCCTCGAGGAGACCCACACCACCTCGATGACTGGTATGTCCTGGCAGAGGAGGCGGAGATAGACCTACTGAAGAGGCACTTCTAGGGAAAACCATGGGCCCGCCCGCCACCCAAGCAAACACACAAGCCAGTGAAACCACTGATTATGGCTAAGAAATCAACAGGCTGTTTCAAATGTGGGAGAGAGGGTCACCATACCGCAGAATGCTGCTCAAAAGCCCATCAGCGCAAATCAGAGGCATCACCCTCCAAGAGGCTAGGGAAGTCCCAAGGCAACCCAAAAGAACCTGCCATGAGGGAGACAGAGGCTGTAGAGTCCCCAACCCCAGCCAAGGACTGAGAGGGGATTCCGGCCTACACCGCAGGGGTGGCGGACACCTCAGAAGACAGCTCCGAGGGAGAAACATTGGTAAGTGGATCCATTCCACCCATCCTGAAGACAGTGACTATATTAGCTTCCTCCATGCCCGAAGCCGTCAAATAAAAGCCCTAATAGACTCTGGCTGCACCCGCTGCCTCATCAGCCCGATGCAGGTGGGGAATTTGGGCATCCCAGTGAGGAGACTAAAACAACCAATCTCCTTTGGCCAATTAGATGGGTCCATAGCAGGGGGGGGGTCCCAGCTACCCTAGCCACCTTACCAGTTCACCCTGTCCCTCAGGACTCATGAGGAAGACATAACGTTTGTAGCGGCCTCAGGCATGGAATGCCCAATGATTTTAGGACTGGAATGGCTGAAGAAATGGAACCTCTGGGTAAATTGGAGGACAGCAGAACTCAACTTCCCGGAGGGGGAGCATAGGAACTTAAAACCCCAAAGCACCCCCCCAACCCGAGGAGTGGAGACAGCATTAGTGGGGAAAGAGAAGGGGTTACCAGAAATACCGGAAGAATACCGGGACCTTGCTGACGTTTTCAGTGAGGAACGGGCAGATGAGCTTCCCCCTCATCGACCCACAGACTGTGCTATAGAATTCAAACCCCGGGCAAAACTCCCAGGATATACGCCATGAGCCCCAAAGAGACAGCAGAGATGGAAAGATTCATAAATAAAAACCTAGAAAGGGGATTTATTAAGCCTGCCAAACCCAAAGTGACTGCTCCAGTCCTGTTCAGGGAGAAGAAGGACGTCTTGCTTCATTTATACATGGATTATAGGTCTCTTAACACAATTAGTGAAAGCAATCTGTATCCCCTACCCCTAATGAAGGATATGCTATTCCACCTATCAAAAGGAAGGATTTTTACCAAACTAGACCTAAGAGAAGCATACTACCACATTAGGGTTAAGGAAAGGGACAAATGGAAGACTGCATTCAATTGTCCAATGGTTGCTACCAGTTCAAAGTACTGCCGTTTGGACTGCAAGGGGCCCCCACAGTTTTTATGCAATTAATTAATGAAGTGCTAAGAGAGCACTTATATAAGGGGGTCCTGGTTTACCTAGATGACATCCTTATCTTCACTGAGGAGCATATTAAGGAAGACCCGAGCGATGTGGCAGTGGGAGCTGTATTATTACAGGAAAATGACAAGTGGGCATTGCAACCGTGTGCATATACGTCCAGGAAAGTCACAGAGACAGAACAAGGTTGGGCCGTGTGGGAGAAGGAGGCTTATGCTGTGAGGTGGTCATTACTTACATGGCATCATTTCTTTGAAGGAAATAAAATCCCCTTCTAGGTCTGGACAGACCACAAAAGTTTGGAAGTGCTAAAAACACCCAGGAAACTCACTCCTAAGCAAGCCTGCTGGTCTCAAAATTTTCACCGATTCCGTTTCACTCACAAACACTTACCGGAGTGGGTGGGGGGAGAATTTTCTGGCGGATGCATTATCTCACATGCCCCAGTATAGCAGCACATAGGCCACTGACTCTAAACCATGTTATGCCTGAACAACAACTGGCAGCACCAGTAACTGTGTTTTTGTCTCCAGGCCTTTAATCATCTTACTTGCTCTTCTTCACACTTTTTCCAAAGTCTCAACAGCATTTTTGTAACGTGGCAACCAAAACTGGATGCAGGATTCTAGGTGTGGCCTCACTAGGGTTTTATAAAGCACTACTAATTTTGACCTTGATTCCATGCCTCTTTTTATACAACCAAGGATTTGGGCCGCTGCTGCACACTGCTGACTCATGGTCAAGTGATGTAATTAAGGATGATGTGATTATGTGCAAGATGCCATTGTTCAACCAGGTATAAACCTACCTGCTAGTCACAAGATTCAGCCACATGGATCCATTGAATCAAGAAGGCAGCTGCAGTCAACCTCATCCAATGACTTACTGAAGTCCAAGGACTTCTCATCATAGTATCCACTTGGTCTACTAATAGAATCACTTTTTCAAAGGGAACGGCAGGATTTCTCTGCCATGATCTATTTTTAACAAGATGGTCCTGTCCTTGAGTGACCACCTTGATCCTTTGTAAGTGCTCACAAACTACCACTTGATTATTTTCCTAGGCTTTTCCCCAGATACCGATGTCAATCTGATTGGTTTGCCGTATATATATGGGTCACTTTTTCTCCCATAGAGAAAGATGGGAATGTTGTTCAGTCTTCTGGCATGTCCAGTAATTATTGTTACTGTTGTTGTTTTGTTAAGTATTTTTAAGAAAATTTTAAAAAGGAACCAAAGAAGGAAAATAAAACAGAAGTGAATAAACAGGAAAAGTACGGTATATACATTGTATAATTAGATTAAAATTTCAAGTATTTCATTGATTATTTTTGAATAACTGAATGTATTGTACTACTTTAAAAAACACAAATCCAGTTATTTATGCCATTGCTAGCCAACTGTCAATTTAAATTGTTAAGATCCAAGTAATATAAGACATATCATTTGCAATAATTAGTCCAATATAATAAAATGAGATTAATAGCTATGGCAAATTTTTCCAAGCAATTGCAGGCTTGATGTTGGGAGAAATCCAAATTTTAGATGTGGTAAAGACCCATAGAGAGAATTATATTCTAAAAATGTTTTCCAAGTTGAGTTAAATTCTGCATAATATTTATTTTTTGAAAAAGAAAGTTATCTGGGGCATCAAGGTGTCATCTCAGACTTAATTACTAGTTCTTAAGAGGAATTGTGTGTATTTTTCAAAAGGTAGCTTTGGGTAAGCTTAAAACAGTCACACTATACACAGATTCCATGTTTTCCCCAAAATAAGACCTATCCCAAAAATAAGCTCGGTCTTACATTTTTTCCCCTCCAAAAGAAGCACCAGGTCTTATTTCCAGAGGATGTCTTACCTGCTTACCTTAGGATCGCTGCAGCCAGGCCTCCCACACCCCCGACACCTGTTGCACTGCCGTCCGAGTTCTTCATATGTTTTATTCAGGCCTTTAATCATCTTAGTTGCGTTTCTCTGATTTTTTTTTTCCAAACTCCCAACATCTTTTTTGTGATATGGTGACCAAAATTGGCTGCAGCATTCCAGGTGTGGTCCTACTAGGGTTTTATAAAGTGATACTAGCACTTCGTGTGATCTTGGTTCTATGCCTCTGTTTCTACAACCCAGGATTGTATTAGCTTTTTTGGCTGCTGCTGCACACTGCTGGCTCATAGTCAAGTGATCATCCACTAACCTGCTATGATGCTTCAGCAGATTGTATTCTAGGCAGTGGTTAGACTATGTAAAGGCTATGATTCCACAATTCTATCATATAATGAAGCTCATTCACTCATTCTAACATTTGAAATGCTCGCTTTATAAAGATAGCTAATCCTATTTTAGAGGATTAATCAACTGAAATAATATGCTAATACAGCTGGACTTGTTCACTTTGCTTGTGACATCTTCCAGTTGAATGTTCTCTGCCCTAAAGCAAACTGGGACACCTTCTAGAAACTTTGAGGCTTACACAAAATGACAGTCATCTGCTTTGCAAACTCCTGGGAGTTCAGGCAGCTTCCAATCTATTTTGCAGGCATTTCAAACCTGCAGCAATCCTTATTTCTGGACCAAGGACTTGGGACCTTTTCTCCTTGCTTACACCCATTGACCTGTGACTGCCTAATAGGAATGGTTTTATCTTCCTAACATTTACAGCATCTCCAGGGTTGTGTTTTGGGTGGGTTGAGATGAGGAGATCCACCACAAGCTATTTGAAGAGGCAGCTCTCCTGGATATGCAGGTCTTGTAGAGGAGATCCTGTAGAGGGCAGAGAGAATGAACACGAGGAACAGGAAGGAGAGCCACTGCCAAGTCCATCGTCAGATAAAAGAGGACTGAGTCCAGAGCAGGAATGTAACCCAAGAAACTATCCGAGACAAGCACCCCACTCCCCCAACGCAATTTTCACAAAAGATAAATGGAGGGAAGGGAGAAGGCCATCCATACTTACAAGATGCTGTTACTATAGCTTTACAAGAAAATTAGTATTGACCTATATGGCAGTGGATGGTCTTCCTTGAAGGTCACACACATGCCATAGAGATGGAGAAGGACGCTATTTTCTAGCATTGGTAGTGAGGGAAAGTAGAAATGAAAGTCTTTCAGCTCTTTTTCTGACCTGAACCATTCAGTCCTGCTCATTGCTCACTGAGACAACCCCATTACTTATATCCCACAATTATGAAGGGACATTGATGAATTTTCCTTAATCTGAACCATTATCCAGATGATCTGTCGGATACTGGTTTTTCCTGTAAGATGAAACATGATTGTATCTTATCAGGTGTCTTCTCAAATGCAAGGTTTGCTAAAGCTGCTAAAAATATTCAGGCCTTAATTTCAACATAATAGCATTTTAAACTGAGCAAATCACAGTTCAGTTGTTACAGGACATTTTACCACACAATTGGGTAAGAGTGGCCACTCAGCTTTATTAGATAAAATGCATCACATTATCCCCACATTGAGGAAAAACAATGACTATTAGCAGTTAAAGAAATTTGATTCAAATAAATTTATTGCTATAAATGGCCAGGTCTAGCCCAGATGCACATTAATAGTATGTGCGTACTTTTGAGAATGCATATTATTTCCAAATCATTTAAGTATCAACCTATTATTTATTTATTTATAAATAGCACTAAACTCAGTATATCCTCTCCAAAGCGATGACGTTGTTTAACTAATCATTACATTTTATGCACACATTTAACAAAAGCTAAATTTGTTTTAGGGAGCCCATTGTAGAGGATTCAAAAGGTCTCTCTCTGCAACTGGCCTGTTCTTGATGAGACAGGGAGGCAATGAGGTAGAAGCCATGCCAGATAAATTAAAGATATATCTTGGGCCCGTTATTATTTAACAATTACTTCAGTGCAAATAATGAGTTATTGAAATAAAAAGGATCATCCCCTCAATTGGCAAACAGGCTCCTACCTAGACTGCTTTGTGCAGATGAGCTGGTTGTACTTTGCAGATTTCAGTAAGATTACAAAGCACCACAAAGGCAGGATCCTATTTTTTGAAAGGACCACTTAAATGAAAATTGAACATGAGAAAACTAAGATCACGGGCTTTTCAAAGTGTTACAAAAATTGTCCTTGTGGGTTTATTGTTTTTTATTGTTGTATGCCACCCAGATCCAGGTGTTTTGATTTGGACAGCATCACAAACCCAGTAAATAAATCAATACCTGACATTTTTGTCAAAGTGTTCTGCATGATTGGGCGTGGAAAAGTACATAGGAGCATTTATAACACACTTGCAGAGAGCTATGGAAAGATGAACTCCTCATTTCAAAAGGGAAAAAAATATGATGAAAGCCTATGCAGGAAGCGGCTTTTAGGAAAAAAAGGCTGACGTTGAAACCAATTTTCTTAGAAATACCTCTTTTGAGGAACCTCCATTTATAGACCATGTGCTAATTTCTGAATATTTTGCCCAACATTTTTTTCATTTCTGGATCTTCAGGTCTGTTAACCCTGGAATCTTAGCATTTTGTAGCATCTCCCTGACAACCTCCTTGAGTTTAAGGGGCACCAATTAAGGTGGGCACTGTAGCTAATGTATCAACTTCTCTGCTATGGCACAAAACAATTTCTCTGCTAGTTAGAATATCACAGGCTCCAGTTGTTCTCCTCCAGCTGATGAGAGTTGCTTTGGATTGCAACCTGATACAAATGGAATGACAAATAACTGAATAAATAAATAAATAAATAAAATCTAGAACATTCCTTGAACATGTTTATGAATCTCAAATTTCAATTCTGCCCTTCTTTATTTCATAATGGAACACACTTGCCTTCTTATAGCGCTTAGCAATAGCACTTAAATGTATATACTGCTTCACTGTGCTTTACAGCCCTCTCTAAGCGGTTTACAGAGTCAGCTTATTGCCCTCCAACAATCTGGGTCCTCATTTTACTGACTTCAGAAGGATGGACGGCTGAGTCAACCTTGAGCCAGTGAGAATTGAACTGCCAAACAGATGGCAGCCGGCAGTCAGCAGAAGGAGCCTGCAGTACTGCATTCCTAACCACTGCGCCACCACGGCTGGGTGAAGGAGGAATTATTCTGCTCTTTTGGTTAGCATTTTCCTGCCCCTCTGAGAAAAAAAAAACCTGCTGTCCTTCTTGACCCCTTTGCCAACCGAGCCTTCCTGAAACTATTGCCATAATTACATTTCTTTCTTAGTGGCCTGTCCCTCTTCCTATCACTTCTAAACACCTGTTAAAATCTCACGTTCAGATTTCACTAAGAATAGACTCATGGGTTTCTTCTGCTGCCTTCAATTTTTTTCCCTCACTAAAATTATTTGCAATTGTGGATACCTTCTCTTAGTATGGAATACAGTTTGTATGTGTTCTTTATTACTTAAAATATGCTTTTCTGAAATTGAAAGTATATGGTCAATTATTATTATTTTCTTAAACTCAAGAACTCCAGCACAGGCTCCTGGCATGGAGAGAAGAGCAGTTAACTCATGACAATATGAAACACATGTATTGTATTTTTTCCACAAATGAAAGCATATATACATATCCCAGGCTAATGTTGTGGGATCCAATCTGGTTTGGTCACCAGGACGAGATAGTTTAGTTTTTCAAGCATTGGGACTCATGCTGGGGCCCATCCTCAGGGGACTTTCTACTGGAAAGTTTGCTTTGGGCTATTCTATGCATTGTATTTGTGTGGTGCCTGGTTGGGTGTGGTTCTTATTGATTGATTGGGGTGTTAATGGCTGGCTATTTAATTGTTGGCTGTTGTTTCCTTGCGCTGCCAAGCTGGTGGTAAAACAGCACTCCTGTTGAGTGACAAGGGGCCCATTTTCCAGCATTCATTAATTTCCCTGGGTATCTTTGTACCTGCTTGGCCAACAATCTTAATAGCTGTGAAATTCAATGTACAGTATGTCCTTGTTCATTGCAATGTGGGGCTACCAATGAGATTGGCCTAATTTCAAATTATATTATGAGGCTGCTGCTTTGTCAGCGATAAGTGACTGGTTTAATTTAACACAAGCGAGATTATTAAATCTTGAGGGTCATGATTTGTTATTTGGATGGCATGCATATTTATTGTATGATAAGAAGGTGGATAATGTGTTTAAGATACATATTTTAAGGTATGCTCTGTTGCGAGTCTGTAAAAAGTATAGACATAAGTTAAATTATAAGATACCCATTTGGGCAATATCTAAACACGCAATAGAAAATATAAATGTTGGATTTAAACATGATGTGACTACATATAAGGAAATTTTAAGTTTGGAAAGGAATGTATGGCAATTAAAGTCATATAACATTTTAAAAGAAGAAAAGATTGTACAAACCTGATTTCAGTATGGGCAATTACAGGCTAGGTGGAAAGAGGACCAGAAAACTGGTTTTTCAATGATTGATGAAAATTTGGTAAAGCAAATTAGAGATCAAGGTCAAGCACATATAAAAAGGATATATCTTGCATTGATAGAAATTGATTCAGAGACGGAACTTGTTAAAGACTGTATGATAAAGTGGGCTCAGAATTTTCAAGAAGTTATTACAATGGATACTTGGGAAAAGATCTGGGTGAGAAATGTAAAATTTACACAGGCCCAAAACTTAAGAGAGAACTTTTACAAAATGTTTTATAGGTGGCACTTAGATCCTAAAAAATTAGCAAGTATGTATCCGAATTGCCAGCCCAAATGCTGGAGGTGTGGTTGTGAGGATGCAACGTATTTTCATATATGGTGGACTTGTAAAAGGGTTAAAGTTTTTTGGATTAAAAATTTGGTGGAATATGCAAAAAATATTCAAGAAAAGAATAAAGTTTTCTCTGCAACTGTTTTTATTGGGTATTATCACAGATACTACCGTTGTGGATACTAGGTTGATGTTGAATTTAATTACGGCAGCGAGACTTTTAGTAGCGCAATATTGGAAGAAGATTTCAGCGTATTTGAAAGACCAATCGCAACAGAGATATATTGTGGAGTGGAGAAGATGGATTGATTATATCCAGAATAAATATGGGACTAAAAAGTTTCATTTAGCATTTGAATAAGTAGTGGATATATATGATGTATAACTAGCTTGTAGTTATTTTACTAAGAGTTAAAGTGCGATAGAATTTAATATTTTATTGTTGTTTGCATATTTTAGATTAAGTTTGTTTGTATTTTTATACCCTGTATTTTGCTCTGGGAAGTCGGGGAAGGGGGAGGGGAGGGGAGGGAAGTTGGGGAAGGGGGAGGGGAGGGGAGGGTTGGGGGGGGTTGGGGAGAGGGGAAGGGGACGGGGGGGGTTGTTTTTTAAAAAATGTATTGTAAAACTTTTCAATAAAAAAAAAGAGATTGGCTCTCCTCATCTGACGACTCGCTTGTGTTCTTGCAGTGTGGTGGTCAGCTTCTTTCCCATCTGCCCTACATAGTCACAGGGGCAATCCATGTATATCCACTGTATTTTTCCACTGCAATTGTATTGTATGATACACTAAACGTTTTCAGGTTCAACATTTTAGATATTTCAGTTTTACAATGCAGATGTTCATGCATAAAGGCAGCTAACCTGAGATGCCCACCTTATAGGAATATCCAAAGGACCTCTCTGTATAGCTAACCTTTCCTATAAGGGAGGGGGGGAAGGAGGGAGGGAGGGACTTCGAAAGGGCAAAAACAGGAGCATAAGAAAGAACTTCATATGACTGTCTGCCTAGTTTTTTCTTCTTCTTCTGGGGCACTCTGGTTTCATTAAAATAGGTATTTATTTTATTTTGTTCACACTGAGAAAAATAACGATGTACTTGAAGCCATCTATGAAAGAGCACTAAAAAGATAAACCTCACAGTAATGTGGTTCTTCCCTTAGGAAAACCAGACAGTAGAGGGGGAAAAATCCCATAATTCGGTTAGCTTCAGCTAGATCATAACTGAAATCAAAATATGGCTGCTATTATTTTTTCCCCCCTGATGCTTTTGGCACCAGCCTGCTGAGTTTTATAGCATTCGCAGCTTCCACACCAGTCAGCCTCCAGTTGGTAAAGTCATAATGTTCCTTAATATGTTCATTCTGATGTAATTTGCAGCCTCTGTTTTTTAAATATCTGCTCTGTAATAATGTTTAATTTCAGGGGTCACCCCGCCAAGGAGTATATTAAGGCTTATAAAACTCATTTTCAAAGCTCAAATATCAAACTGTGATCAGGTTAGAAGGGCAGCATCTGTGAATATTTCATCTTTTATCATGCTGATAATAAGGAGATGACAGAAACACATTATTACAATGAGGGAACTGCTCATTTCAGCCCAGACTGCAGGGGCTCTACTGGGTGTTACTCAATAAAAGCAATTCTGATAAGAAAACCAAGCTTATGGACTCACCATTGTGTCATATTTGAAGGTAATGAATAATGTATGGAGCTGAACGAAGGCTGATGCAGGAAAAAAACATGTTTAAGTTTTAGTGGGGCACACAAACTATGCGTTGAGCACAGCTTAGTAGATTCAAAGTAGAGATATTTTCTGGTCAAAAGATGAATTGGACACACCCAGAAACTAGCCAGATCCGATCATCTGAACTTGGATACTTTTGATAGCTTAGGTATCAGGAGGTCAAAGCCCTTGGCTACTTACTTTAAACACCACACATATCCATCTTGTATGTTCTCAGATCACATGGCACTGTCCTTTTTCATATGATGCCTCTCCCTAAATTTGACAGGTACATTACTGAACACCAGTAAGGGAGAATATTTGTAGCTCAGGGTTGAAATGAGGGGTTCTTCATGGTCTCTGAGCTTGGTTGTATTGTTGCAGCTGTTTCTTTACCCAAACTAGGTAACATCATCAAGATATTACAGAATCCTTCAAACTGAACTTAGACAATTTTCATGAACAACCTTCTGAGGTTTATGTATGGATATACCAATGTTGTCACACCACCCAGCTTTGAAGAGTCCAAGTAATAACTAGATAATTGCTGTTCTGAAGCAAAAGTGGATTCTGCCCACTAAGCTCCTGGCCACTTCATTTTGTATCAATTGCAATTTAAAAAATTGTTCCATTATAGGGATGACCAAGGAAGTTAATATCACCGGGGCTTCACAGTCAAGGCAGAACTAGCTTGAGTTTCTTTCTAATATTTTCTTCCTATCTAGAGCTTAAATGATTGCTTTGCTAACCTCCACTGCTTAGTTCTCTGGTTCTCTACAGTTGAGGAATGCCATGGCTTCAGTCTGTTTTTACAACAAGACTTTTCTGCCTAAGAGGATCCCTAAAGATCCCTGCCTAAGCCACTTCTGTTAATCTTGTTGCTCTGGACTCAAAAAATGTTTACACTGATTGCTTGGAAGCAGATCTTACAATCATTGTTACTTTATACATCACCTCACTGGCTAGCCTCAGTTCCCCCCTCCTGCAGTTCTAGAAAAGCTGAAGGTATGAGCTGCAGGGAATAAGTTGTTCTCCTCTTGGGCTGACAACTTCTCTAGTTCTTCTGACAAGCCCTGCAAAGTTTACTCCTCTGTTCTTCCTTCTGCTCTTTGGATTGAATTTCATCCTCCCTTCCTGGCTGTTCCTGTGTCATGGTTCCGATAGATGAGACCATTTAAAAGAACTTCAAGGCAAGAAATTCTTCCTTAAAGGACATTTTTATTTGGCTACAACATAACGGCACGTACATGGGTGAACCCAAGACTAAATTCTCCTCCCCTTGGTTACAAAGTTGCAAGTTTCATTTCCCACCTCAATTTGCTGTCATAACTCACATTCACCAATTGTTAGAAAATGTGGGCACTCCTACCAGCTCTCCAGCCCGCCAAGATGTTATCAGCAATGACCTTGGTTCCCATGCATGGGAATTGTTTTGGCTAACTGAGAACTACGCCCCCCCTTCCTTCTTCTAACTAAATATGTGGCAATGAAGACAAAATGGAAATGGCTTCAGTTTGGTTTGACCCAGCGTTGACATTCGGCTCCCCTTAAAAGAAAGGAGAAATCCTGCAAATTAAAGAAGAATAAAGGTTAAGAATTCCCTCTCAGTTCACTTGGGTGTTTATCATAGAATTTGCGGATAAGTCTACAGGTTTTCACATCAGTACACTTCACCCAGGTGCCTTCTGATAACGGATATCCCTTCCACTGCACTAAATATTGCAATTTCTCCTTATATAATCTAGCATCAAGAATACACTTTACTTCATAATGAGTCTCTCCAGGTGCTTTCTTGGGATCACATGAGCCAGCACTGAAAGCAGGACAAGAAGCAACGGATGGAAACTAGTCAAGGAGAGAAGCAACCTAGAACTAAGGAGAAACTTCCTGACAGTTAGAACAACTAACCAGTGGAACAGCTGGCCTTCAGACGCTGTGAATGCTCCAACACTGGAAGTTTTTAAGAAGAGACTGGACAGCCATTTGTCTGAAATGGTATAGGGTTTCTTGCATGAGCAGGGGGTTGGACTAGATGACCTCCAAGGTCCCTTCCATCTTCTTCTTCTTCTTCTTCTTCTTCTTCTTCTTCTTCTTCTTCTTCTTCTTCTTCTTCTTCTTCTTCTTCTTCTTCTTCTTCTTCTTCTTCTTCTTCTTATTATTATTATTATTATTATTATTATTATTATTATTATTATTATTATTATTATTATTAATTTCCTGACAGGCATTGTGGGTGCTCCATCACTGGAGGTTTTTAAGAAGAGATTGGACAGCCATTTGCCTGAAATGGTATAGGGCAGGGGTCGGCAACCTCGGCTCTTTTATGACTCGTGGACTTCAACTCCCAGAATTCCTGAGCCAGCTATGCTGGCTCAGGAATTTTTGGACTTGAAGTCCACGAGTCATAAAAGAGCCGAGGTTGCCAACCCCTGGTATAGGGTTTCCTGCCTGAGCAGGGGGTTGGACTAGATGACCTCCCAGGTGCCTTCCAACTACTACTTCTTCTTCTTCTTCTTCTTCTTCTTCTTCTTCTTCTTCTTCTTCTTCTTCTTCTTCTTCTTATTATTATTATTATTATTATTATTATTATTATTATTATTATTATTATTATTATTAATTTTCCTGACAGGCAGAACAATTAACTAGGGGAACAGCTTGCCTTCAGGCATTGTGGGTGCTCCATCACTGGAGGTTTTTAAGAAGAGATTGGACAGCCATTTGTTCAGAACGGTACTACTGTATAGGGTCTCTGGCTTGAGCTGGGGTTGGATTAGAACAGGGGGCCCTAACTTGTGAGCTGCAGCCCACTACTGGTCCGTGGCCTAGTCACAACTGGATCGCATGCATGCGCACAGCCCCACTCACGCAAGCATTGCTGGTGCTCAGGGCCCCACTCATGCGAGCATTTTGACAGGGAGTCTCCAATCACACACGTACGCACTCTTCTTCTTTTCTTCAGGGCTGAGGCAGGAATCCTTCCCTTTAGAGTCTTCTTTCTCAATCTGTGAATGGGGAGGAAGAATAGACTCAAGCACAATCTTAGCAAGACAAAATGGCTCTGGATGCTTGGTCCTCCTGGTTCTGAGCTCTCTCTGGGAGTCATTCTGGACACTCAGTTCATGCTCGAAGAGATGTGGCTAGGAAGGCCTTCGCACAGGCATAGGTTTTTTGCCAGTTCCATTTTTGCCTGGACAATTTGATTCTCCTCACAAATTCTCCTCACAAGCCTTGATGCTGCCCTTGAAGTCTTCTCAGAAGCTACAGCTGGTCCAAACACTGTGGTGCAAACAGTTATATTTACATTACACCTCTGTTTTGTGAGTAAGGTGCTTACCGAGAAACTTCCAGGTGCTGGTTATTACTTACAAAAATCTACATTCATAGGGCTTAGCTGTCCGAGGGACTATGTGTAACTTAGAGTGACAATCAGACAGAGTTGTTCATTTCAGGCCTGTTTGATCAAGCCATGTCATCTATCGGGACCTGGGAAGTGGACCTTTTCTGTCCCAACTCCTGACTTTTGGAAGAAGTAGATTTGTAAAGCCCCTGCAACCTACCTTCCTTCAAGTGAGCCCTAAAAGCTTGGCTGTTCCCTTAGGCCTTTGGTTAGGATATTTAGTGAATCCTTGAGGTTGGCACTAATCTGAGAAGGGCTTTCTTCTTTATTTGTTCCATTTGGGTGACCATGTGTTTTTATATAATTGTTTTTGTGCTTCTTAAACTTACCCACAGTCATTTTGGAGTTGGGGAACATAGCAAAAATGAATAAAACAAACTAATAGCTGAAAACATCTTTCCTCTTGGCCTATTTGAGGAAAGGTACTGGAGTCATGTCATCTTCCATCTCCTCACCCTTTGAAGACATGGCAGCTGGTCTTGGAGGGTTAAAATGTCAGCTTCCAGGCCTGGCACAATTCCAGAACCAAATCCTCACCCTCCCCTTCTCCTGTAGAGGCTACAGAAATCCATACAGACAAGCATCGCCCACTTGAGATGCTAAATGCTAAAGGAACTTGGGTGCACAAGCTGTGTATGAAGAACTCTTACACTAGACTCTCGTGCACCTGTCAGGTGGGATTTGTTTTGACTGTCCCAGAGGCAGGTCGATGCTATTTGAAGGATGGCGGTGTCCTAGCTCTACTCCAGAGAGAAACATTTCCAGTTCAACTTGGCTGAAGAGGGGCAAAGCGGAGACTATTCTTGTGTTTGCCTGAAGTCACCTTCCTCCGACCGCTTTGAGGTTGGGGATCAAACTCTTGGTGGAATATTCAAGAAGAAAAAAGGACGTCTAATTCATCTTTAAAAAACCATCCAAATGTCAGTTTCTGGTTCCTCTGGCAGTTTTCCTCATGTTACCAAAAGCCAAGAGAAGAGAAACAAAACATGAGCAAGTTCTACAATTAACTTTGAAAAATAGGATTTGGACACATTTTTTAGAAAAAACTACAGCCTTCGCATCTGATTCCTTAGGCTCGCACAAAATGTCTTATGGTTTAAGAAAGGTCTAATTCTGGGGACAGCAACACTTCTTACAGTGCGCAAAAGGTTGGTGGTATTTCCAGTGATCCCACTACCTCGACTGTTGGAAAAGAACTGCTGTTTAGAAGTAAAAATATTGATATAACCAATAGCCTGTACATTGCAGACCTCTATATTATATCACAATAAGATGTGGTTCAGCCTGTTCTTAGGTTACATTTACCCGAACAACCTCTTCTGCAATCTTAGAATCTCTACTGTCTCCCCTTGCTAGATCTAGATTTCTAGATGGCAACTGTGGCAGGAATTATCTTTGAATGATTTTATTTAGATCAGAACAGAACAGAACAAAATCATAGGACTAGAATGGATCTTGGAGGTCTTCTAGTCCAAACACTGCCCAAGGCAGGAGACTTTATATGATCCTGGTTGTCAAGCAACCACAGCTCCAGGAGGCAAGCTGTTCCCTTGATTAATTACTCTCACTGTCAGGAAATCCCTCCTTGTTTCCAGATTGGATCTCCCTCTGTTGAGCTTCCACTCATTGCTTCTTGTTCTGCCCTCAGGGGCTTTGGAGAATAAATCAACTCACTGCCCCTCAAATCCCAGAAGACAGCTATCATGTCAACCTTAATTCTTCTTTTGGTTAGCCTAGATATACTGAACCTAGCTCCCTTAACTGCATCTCGTACTATTTATCTTGCAAACCACTTATCATCCTAGTTGCTCTTGCCTCAACACTTTCTACTGTCTCAGCATCTTTTTTTATATTGTGGTGACCAGAACTGGACATAATATTGTGGCCTTACGAGTCTGTTGCTACAGTGTAGGACTGCACTGGATTTTTTTGGCACCTGCAGCACATTGTGGTTCATACTGAAATGGTTGTCCACTCAGACACCTAGATCCCTCTCACAGTTACTGCTGTTGAGCCAGGTACCACCTATTCATTTGGCTTTTCTTGCTTAAGTGTAAGACCTTGTGCTTTTCACCACTAAATTGCATTTTGTTGGATAGGGCCCAGTGTTCAAGTCTGTCAAAATTCTTTTGGATCTTGAGCCTACCTGTCAGATCCACCACCTTCAGCTTGGTATGTCTCTGGCATCCTGCCATCAATGAACTGGGGAAGGGAGGGGGGAACAAATGGGCAGTAGAACTGTATACCTTTATGAGGGGAGAATTGACAGTTGAGAAAAACAGAGTGTTTGGAATCTGGTCTGTGCTGCCATCTTCAAGGCCGTTTACCCTGAGAGTGGAATTTCACCTGCCTAAGCACCTCAGCGCTTCCCAAAACATCTTGTCGGTGCCGGATTGGCTACACATGGACAGACTATGGGGGGAGGGCTGGAGCAACCAAGGGGTTAGTTTTGTATTGATGCACCGGAACTTTAGATTCTGTCTGACTCCACTGCAATCAGCATCTCTTAGTAAAAGTATGTTTTGTGTCAATCAAATGGAGTCGAGAGTTTTACTTCCCTAGGGCAGGGCTTTTCAACCGGTGGTACGCGTACCACCGGTGGTACATTGGCACCTGGCAGGTGGTACGCGACCCTGCCTAGCCTAGACAAGATTAGCGGGGGAGGGAACGAGCTAAAGCGGTGCAGTGCAGGACTCGCCATGAGAGAGTCCTCAGGAGCTGTAGGGCTACTGGGCCAAGACAAGGCCCCAGGATCGGCACTTCTCGCACACCCGGGAGAGAAAGGAGGAGGGGGGGCAGTGACAGGAGAGGCTATAAAAGGAGGCAGTTTTGGCTGGAGTGGTAGAGAAAAAAAGACTCCAGAGAAAGAGATAGAAGAGAAAAGGCTTTTGTCAGAGAAGCGGTGAGGAGAAACAGAGGGGGGCGGGAAATGCTTTCTGGGAGAAGTGTGTGTGAGACAAGGCAAGGGGCTGAAAGAAAAAAGGAAAAAGCTGAGGGGGAGAAGGGAAAAAGAAAAGGCATTGACTTCCGACTTTCTCTGTTGCAGTAGAAGGAAGCACTAATATTGAACCTCAACTTTGTACTTTTCCAAATTATAAACTAGTTATTTCTATAAAGGTAAAGGTAAAGGTTCCCCCGCACATGCGTGCTAGTCGTTTCCGACTCTAGGGGCCGGTGCTCATCTCCGTTGCAAAGCCGAAGAGCCAGCGCTTGTCCAAGGACGTCTCTGTGGTCATGTGGCCGGCATGACTAGACGCCAAAGGCGCACGGAACGCTGTTACCTTCCCACCGGAGTGGTCCCTATTTTTCTACTTGCATTTTTACGTGCTTTCGAACTGCTAGGTTGGCAGAAGCTGGGACGAGTAACAGGCGCTCACTCTGCTATGCGGCACTCGGGATTCGACCCGCCAAACTTCTGATCGACAAGCTCAGCATTCTAACCCACTGAGCCAATGCGTCCCTGTTATTTCTATAACAACACATGAATCTAAGAGTAAAACCCAAAATCTCCCCCCCCTTTTTTCACTCAAGTTTTTGACCCCTTGCTAAGCACTGGTGGTACTCGAATATTATCATGTCCTAAAAGTGGTGCAATCTCTGAAAAGGTTGAAAAGCCCTACCCTAAGGGATCAGACTGGGACAGGTCTGACACTATCTTTTAAAGTGTTGCTATTCCCCCCAAATTAGTGCCATCCGCAAATTTGATGAGTTCCCCTCCTTTCCCCTCATCTAGATCATTTACGAAAATGCTGAAGAGTACTGGACCTAAGACAGAAACTTGAGGTATCCCACTGCATGCTTCCCACCATGCAGATGTAGCAATGAGGATACATTTTGAGTGCAGTTAGTCAGACAGTTAGGAATCCATCTGGTGCTGATGCTATCTATCCCACATTGTTCTATCTTACCAAGAAGTAGGCTGTGGTCTACTTTGTCAAATGCCTTGCTAAAGTCCAAATGTACTATGTCCACAGCATTTCGCTGGTCCACTAATTTTGTCAGTTTGTCAAAGGATGGAATAAGGTTTGTTTATACTTGTTGATTTGGTTTTCCTGCCTAGGAGAGGACTTTACTTTTCACGCCACTAAATTGCATCTTATTGGATAGGGCCCAGTGTTCAACTCTGTCAAGATCCTTCTGAACCTTGAGTCTATCTTCCAAAGTATTACCACTTCCCCCCAGCTTGGTATATCTGCAAATTGGATGAGCTCCCCTTCTATCTTCTCATCTAAATTATTTATGAAGATGTTGAAGAGCGCTGGTCTCAAGGCAGAACCTTAAAATACCCCACTGTAGGCTTCTCTCCATGTAGATGTTGCTCCATTGAGTACTACACACTGGATGTGGATGGCCAGTCAGTTGCAAATCAATCCGGTGGTGATGCTCTCTAACCCACATTGTTCTATCTTACCAAGAACTAGGCTATGGTCTATTTTGTCAAATGCCCTACTGAAGTCCAAGCATATTATGTCCACAGCATTTCACTGGTCCACTAATTTAGTCACTTTATCAAAAGAGGCAATAAGCTTTGTCTGGAATGATACGTTTTTGACAAACCCACGTTGGCTTCTAGTCACTGTAATAAGGGGGTGTCTGGCTTGTTAGATGTTGCATTGTAGCGCTGTATCCTGCTTAACTGGCAGCTGACAAAAACGCTCAATCTTCACATCTGCTGCTGCCAAGCAAGGGTTGCCCTCTGTGTCTATTGGGTCTTTCATTTTTCTACACAGATGCAGAGCTTCACATTTTTCTCTGTTAAATTTCACCCTAGTTATTTCAGCTCACTCTTTGTCCCTGGAATTTTTGAATTTCTCTCTCTTCATCTAACGCCACAATTTTGTTTCAATTACAATAGGTTTAGTGAACTGGCCTTCTCAAATCATAGATAAAAATGGTGAATTCAGGACGGGCCACTGTGCCTCTCCACTCAGTAGTTCCCTCCATGCTGGAGCAATTAAGAAGCATTCTCTGAGTGCAATTATTTAGCTAGTGGTGAGTCCATCTAACAGTATACACCTTCCTGTCCTTTTTCTATTAGGAGGCACTTTGTCAAAGGTTTTGCTGAAATCCAGCTGCACCGTGTTTATGATATTCTGCCAGCTCCTTCAGAACTCTGGTATGTAAACTGTTGGGTCCTGGTGATTTATATTCAAGGTCGGATAGGTGTTCTCTTACCATTTTCTTGCTTATTTTAATTTTTGTTTCTAATTCGTCTTTGCAGTGGGGGCTTTCTGGTATGTTGGGCTATAGTTTCTTTTTGTGTGAAGACTGATGCAAAGTATGAGTTAAGCAGCTCGACTTTATCCCTCTTGTCTGTTATTTTCTTGCCATCTTCTCTCTTTAGTGGACCTACCATTTCCTTGGCTTTTTTCTTTTTATTAATACGTTAGAAGAAACTTTTTTTTTATTATCCATGATTTCAGTTACAAGTCTTTGTTCTAAGCCTTTGCTTTCCTGACTTCATCTTTGCATGTTCTGGCTGTCTGCTGATAATTGGCCTTAGTTATGTGCCCCTCTTTCCATTTTTTATATTTGTCCTTTTTGTCTTTCAGTTTGTCAGAGAGATCTTTGTGCAGCCATGCTGGTTTCTTTTTGACTTTTTTGTTTTTCTTTTTCAGTGGTATTGTGCTGGTCTGGGCTTTTATGATCACATTTTTCAGAGTTTCTCACGCTTCTTGGGTTGTTTTCCCCTTTAGGATTTTCATCTATGGGATTTTTCCTAGGTTCTCTCTGAGTTTGTTAAAGTCAGCTCTTTTGAAGTTTAAGACACTGGTTGGATTATTTTCTGTTGCTAGTGTTTGCGTTATGTTAAAATTCCAGTATGATGTGGTCACTTTCCCCCAAGGGTCCGGCAACTTCAATTCCCTCTATCATTTCTTCTTTGTTAGTTAGAATTAAGTCCAGTAGGGCTTTACATCTAGTTCCCTCCTCCACCTTTTGGATGACAAAGTTGTTGGCTAGGTTGATTAGTAATCTGTTTGATCTCCCACTTGCTACAGATTTTGTCTCCCAGTTGATATCTGGATAGTTGAAGTCTCCCATTACTACTGTGGTATGCTTCCCACATACATTCCTATGTACAATGTTCTCATGAATTGCTGAAAATCACTGAATACAGGCCACACATAAAAAGATACTGTTTCAGCAGTTCATCAATGCATGGAAGGAGAAGGCTGTCTGCCATTTTTAGTAATAGCAGCCCGTTCATAAATACGAATTATTCGTAAGTCAGACGTTCTTAATCCTAGGACTGATTATACTCAAGTCCTCACTAACACAGTACTTGGCCCTCTGTTTGAAGACCTTGTTCAACACAGACAGCAGAATGCCACATCGGCAGGTTCATGGGCCTTATTCTTTATTTATTTAAAAATAGTTGTGACATTGGTCTCTGTGGTTTTTTTTCACAAATATATGACTCAATCAATAATATCCCGCCTATATGTTTGCATGTGTCCTTCTTTTTCTTCCTCAACCGTAGAGTTCAGTAAGAAAGACAGAAAGTTCTTTTGTGCTCTTTTAAAGTTTCACTTTCACTTTTTTATCCAGAAATAATATAAGATAGATCTTTCATATACAATGGAACAAAGTCGTTCCAGATCTGTAGGATCTCAAACTCCCCGGGATTGGAAGGCTTCAGACAATGCTTAATACCTCTTGGCTTCCTGCTCAATCAGTTTGTGATTCACCTCAAGTCACAAATGTTGATCCAAAAGCAGTTCTTGATCCAAAAGCAGAGGTACGCTTAATTTTATTTTTAATCCTTTCAATCTAAGACAAGAAGAGCTGCCAGAATGATAGATCCAAGGAATGACAACAAATGCTTTAAAGGAAAATTTAAAGACCTACGTAGACTGGAAAACAAGGTGGAGAACCAAAGACTTAACTATAAAACATTGTGCCTCAAAAACTTGTCCAATTCAATATTTAAAACCTTCCAGGGAAAATGAAACTGTCTGGTATCTTAGATTATTTTACTCTAGGAGGCTTCATAATAGACATCAAACTAGATTACTTCTGACAGAAACTTTCTGAGTTCTCCAGTACTGATTCATATTCAGTACCCTGTAACTATCAGGTTTCAGGGGAACATTTCTTTTGTTATTATTACTGAATTTATATCCTGTCTTTCTGTTTATTCCAAATATAAGAATACAAGGAATAAAACATAGCAATACAAATGCGATTAAACCAAAATTAAAATAATTATAATTGAAATGATGACACCAATAAAAGAGGGAAAAAATATAAACAGTTGAAAGACTGCAAAAAAGATGTACCTCTTTCTTACATGGTATAAGAGAACAGGAGCCATACACATCTCCTCAGGGAGTGAATTCAAAAGGGCTTTTTCTGCTGATCGGGCGGTTAGACAAATTCATCATGGAAAAAGCAGTTCCTCAAATAATAAAGACAAAAGTTATTCAAATCCTTAAATGTTAGTGCCAGCACCTTACACTCTGCCTGATAACCAGCAAACTAGATCGTTCTCTACAGAGATTGTAATCCAAACATGGATGAACATCTCAGCTTTGACTGGCCTGGAAGGCTCACAGTTGTCTCATTAATGTGGGTGCTGGACAAATCTAATTGCATTCTTTGACAAAATGACAAAATTAGTGGGCCAGTGGAATGCTGTGGATATAATTTACGTGGACTTCAGTAAGGCATCTGACAGAATAGACCACAACCTACTACTTGATAAGATAGAAAAATGTAGGTTAGACAGCATCACCACCAGATGATATAGTACAGTCCTCAATGGAATGGCATCTACCTGGAGGGATGTATGCAGTGGGGTACCCGAAGGTTCTGCCTTAAGCCCAGTACTCTTCAATATCTTCATCAATGATTTCAATGAGGGGATAGAAGAGGAACTCATTTTTTGGTCCTCAGGCATGATCTGGATTTGGGGGAGGTAGATACATTGGACTAGTTCACCCTAGATGCTTGATGTAGGGTAAAGGAGACAACTGGAAGAAAAATATTGACTGGATGGGCTGTGTATTGAGGAATAGGTACTGTAGGTATTCATGTTATTTTGGGGCACAAATGTAGGTTGTGCCCCAAAATGCCTTTGTGGGTTTTAGCACTTTTTATAGGCAAGAAATAATAAGTAAACATAAATGGCCCACCTAAAGAAATGAACTAGAATTTTCTGAAGGCAATTGCAAGATGAATTCCAGAGATCTGATAACAGAAAGGTATACTTGTCAATGGCTTTTTAAAAGTACAATCATCAGAAAAGTTTAAAGGAATAATGGTACTGAAGAGTTCCAAAGAGTTCAGTATTGAAAGCTTTTCTAAACGTCTTGAGTGATGGAGCCAGCTGGATTTCCTGTGGGATTCCATTATGATGCTTCAGCAAATTCTTAAAGGAGCTTCCTGTCTGTCAGAACCCACTTCAATCCACATCTTAAGAAAGAAAGACTCTTGGAGACAAGATTACCCAAGCAGGAACTTTTACTAAGACATGGATGATACAGGGTATAATAGATAGGATCTGAAGAATCCCTTCACAGATCAATGTTTTTAAAGTGTCCCCAAGCAAACTCTACCCCTCAATTCATTTGGTCAGTTCTGGATTAGCCAAGTTCCAGGTGGCAAGCCACTCGTGGGAAAAGGAGAAACATCAGTCCATTCATAGCAGAATTCTCCCACCCCTTCACATTCCATCTGAAGAAACAAATCAGATCCCCCCCCCCTTTCTTAGTTTCCTGAAAGATGAGCGGGAGAATGCTCTTATTGTGATGGGTAACAGGCAGGCGAAATAAACAAAAAGTTACATCTAAGGAAAGGAAGCGGAAGCAATAAACTCCTATGTTTATTCCACCTTGGGAATGGCAGAATCCAAAGGGTGTGGGGAGTGAGATTTGGGTTTTGCACAGAAGAGACAGTTAGAAATAAGATATAAATGGATTCTGACATCGTCTTCATTTAGCATGGAGGGGATTATTGCAAAAAACTCTATATGGGGCTGCCCTTGAAGAGTATTCGGAAGTTAAAATTGGTCCAGAATGCAGTTCAGTTTTGGAAGCTCCGAGGGTGGCATATGTAACACCACTGTCACACAAGTTGCACTGGCTGCCGATATGCTTCCAGGTGCAATTCAAGATGTTGGCTATCACCTTTATCACCTGTATGGCATGGGTCCAGGATATCTATGGAACTCTTTCCCTAAGGGATTGGCCCACCCCACTAGTGCTGACAGAACGGGCCTACTGCAGGTCCCATCAGCCAAAGAATCCTAGCTGCTGGGATCCAGGAGAAGAGCCTTTTCTTGCATAGCCCCCACCCTTGGGAACACCCTTGGGATCCAGGAGGCGAGATCTACCAGCTTTCTTTCAGCCTTCAGGAAAAAGCTTAAAACTTGGCTATGCCAGCTGGCCTGGAGTCCTGAAGAAGCAGCTGTTGGCTGGGAGGTGGGTTAGTACACTAACAAAGAAGGCACCACCACCTCTCTGCTCCAGACCCAGGGTTTTTAGTTTGTTTTGATTTTTTGTAATTTTAACCTTTTATAATTCTTTTTATATTTGTGTGTTTTATCACACTGTAAGCTGCTCAGTCGCCTCAAACTGTAAAACAGGCAGGAATAGAATAGAATAGAATAGAATAGAATAGAATAGAATAGAATAGAATAGAATAGAATAGAATAGAATAGAATAGAATAGAATAGAATAGAATTATGGAATAGAATAGAATAGAATAGAATAGAATAGAATAGAATAGAATAGAATAGAATAGAATAGAATAGAATAGAATAGAATAGAATTATAGAATAGAATAGAATAATGATAGAATTAAAATAGAGAATGGATAGAGAATAGAATAGAATAGAATAGAATAGAATAGAATAGAATAGAATAGAATAGAATAGAATAGAATTATGGAATAGAATAGAATAGAATAGAATAGAATAGAATAGAATAGAATAGAATAGAATAGAATAGAATAGAATAGAATTATAGAATAGAATAGAATAATGATAGAATTAAAATAGAGAATGGATAGAGAATAGAATAGAATAGAATAGAATAGAATAGAATAGAATAGAATAGAATAGAATAGAATAGAATAGAATAGAATAGAATAGAATAGAATAGAATAGAATAGAATAGAATAGAATAGAAAAGTTTCATTGCCTGTCCATATCAAGGAGGGCATGACTGAGAAGCAGGTGTCCAGATGGATGTGCAGGGGGAAGGAATGGGCAGCTTCAAATTATAACCTGGGTTAGTATAAAGCCCATAACCTGCTCCAGGCACGCCTGTGTTCTGCTTTGATATCTGAGGAGCTGAGATGCCCTGAGAACCTCTGGCTTCCTACCCTGGTGGCAAACCATGTTTAGCACAAGTCAAGATAAAGTAAATATTAGCAAGAAAAAAGGGGGAATGCTTGATAAAAAGCATGAATTAGAGTCTTCCCTGGGCTCAACTGTATGATGTATGGAACTGTGTGGAAGGAAAGTCACTGGAGGTTTTTAAGAAGAGATTGGACAACCCCCTTCTCTGAAATGGAACAGCGTTTCCTGCTTGAGCAGTACGTTGGATAGAAGACCTCCAAGGTCCCTTCCGAGTCTACTCTTCTATTCTGTTCTGTTTTGCTCTGATATCAAGAAATGCTGGGTACTGTTGAAGGGTCTTGTAACTGCTCCTCAGTGCTATCTCCATCTTCAAGAAAGGGAAAACAAAACAATGAACCACAGACCAATCTAACATGGATATCTGGAAAACAGTTTAGAGCAGATTTATTTATTTACTTACTTGGTTCTTAGCTTTTGATCATCTTCGTGACACGACTGGTATGCCATTTCTTTTCCTTTCCTTTCAGCTGAGCTGAAGAATGCTTTTCTAAGGTCACTTCATTCTGCCATTTCTCAGGTTTCTTGCTATTAACTGCAAATTCGGATTACTGTTATCCCCTCCTGCTCTGAAACTTGTCCCTCTTCCCATCAGCTATTTTTTAAAATGTTCACAAACTTCGTTAAGCTTTTTGCGCAGCTGCATTGGCGTCCTTTCTGTTCCATTTTTCTCCTCATGGGAGTAGTTGACAACTGTGTGTCTATTTCCTCTTTTAGGACCTTCCCCTGTCTTTCCTCTTTGCTTCTACATCTTGCTTAGCGCTGAATTCATGCACTGGTTAAATATTTGAGCATACACTTAGCATTAGTTTCCCAACTAGTAGAGAAGGATTCCAACATTGAATGGTCACATCCTTATGCCAAACTGCCAGATTTCACACCCAGGCTTAAAATAAACCACAGATTCCCCACTCAGATGACCGCTTATTCAGCTCTTGGCTGGGCTTCTCCCTCCCTCCCTCCGTTCTGCATGTATGGGTACTTAATGGGTCACTTGGTGCTTTGGGGGATGGATGAGATGGGTGGCCTGAGCACCACTGGGGCCAGTTTTCCTAGTTCAGCCCTTGTCCCGATGACTTACTGTCACCGCTGCTCTTCCCCTCATTAACATCAAGTTCCTTAGATTTTCTCCACCTTCGGAGAGGGGAAGCTATCAGCTAGGCAGGCCAAGAATTATCTGCTCAGCAGAGTTTCTTGCCCAAGAGGTGGTACATGATCTAGCTTGCAGCCCACAGCCTCTGCTGTTGAGGTAATTCACAGAAGATTCTAGTATATTTGCAAAAGAAGACTGAACAATGCACTGGAAAAGATTAAGCACTCGGTGCTGGTCTGAAAGAGAAAGTGTCCACGTGAGAACGGGAGAGGTAAACAGTCTTCCAAAATGCGATTTTAAATGCCCAATGCAAACTTTCTAAATATCTCTTGTCCTTTATATGTTGCACTCTTATCAGTGACTTTGTTTCTGCTCCATGGATGTTGTTTTGCTTTAAACGGCAGGAATAGAACAGAACAGAGCAGAGCAGAGCAGAGCAGAACAGAACAGAACAGAACAGAATAGAATAATAACAGAATAGAATGGAATGGAATGGAATAGAATAGAATAGAATAGAAAATTTGGAATAGAATAGAATAGAATAGAATAGAATAGAATAGAATAGAATAGAATAGAATAGAATAGAATAGAATAGAATAGAATAGAATAGAATAGAATAAAGACCGTGGAGGTCAAGCCCCTTGCCCAAGCAGGAGAAGCTATACCAGGGGTAGGCAACCTCGGGTCTTTTATGACTCGTGGACTTCAACTCCCAGAATTCCTGAGTCAGTCCATGAGTCATAAAAGAGCCGAGGCTGCCTACCCCCGACCTATACCATCTCAGACAAGTGACTATCCAGTCTCTTTTTAAAAACCTCCCGGGTGGAGATGGGAGACTCCACAGAAGGTGATGGAGAATAACAGGGCCAGGATCCTCTGGGACGTCCAGATGCAGACAGGCAGGTTCTGGCCAATCCACCAGACCTTGTGGTAGTAGACAAGGACCAGAAGGCAGCAGTGGTGGTAGGTGTGACGGAAGTGCCAGGGCCTGAAGGAGGAACTAGAGAGGATGGAAAATAAGAGAGAAAGAGCACGTAGGGCTGGAAGGGACCTTGGAGGTCTTCTAGTCCAGCCCCTTGCTCAAGCAGGAGAGCCTATGCCATCTCAGACAAGTGTTGGGAGGGCTCTTCAGGAGTGGCATTCTGTGCCCGGGTGCCCCCTCACCCACGAATAATGCTGCACATTTGAAGGACTGGTGCCTTTGTCTTTCTTGGGGTGGTAAGACCCATTTGGGGATCTTATCATGTCAAAGTTGCCTCTTTTGATCATTGACCAGACTAGAGAAAGGTAGCAGAATGAATCAGATGAAATCAGGTTAAAAGTAAAATAAGGCAATGCAAGTAATCTTCAATGTACAATTTGTTCAGTGACCGTTCAAAGTTACAACAGAACTGAAAAAAGTGACTCACAATCATTTTTCACGCTTATGGCTGTTGCAGCATGAGATCAAAATTCAGATGCTTGGCAAGTGGTTCCTATTTATGACAGTCACAGTTTCCCGGGGTCACGTGATCCCCCTTTGTGACCTTCTAACAAGCAATGGGGGAAGCCAGATTCACTTAACAACCATGTAACTAACTTAGCAACTGCAGCTATTCACTTAACAACATTGGCGAGAAAGGTCATAAAATGGGGCAAAACTCACAACAATGTCTCACATAACAATGGAAACTTGGGGCTCAATTGTGGTTGTAAGTCAAGGACTTTGTAAAGGCAAATTAAAAAATATAATCCAATCAAATTGCTCCTAGCAAATTCCTGGCAAATCTTGTGAATGACTAAACAGAATTTGGCATCATTGCAAAACGGTACGGTACGTTACTCTGATCAGCAGAGAGATAACTAAAGAAAGAAGAATGAGGCCAGCCTGAGGCTTGAGTTAATGATGGTGTCGTAACTTGTGGGAGACTGAGAAGGACACAGGCTGTTGTTTCATCACACAGGCCTTTTGTGCTTTGGGATTTTCTGGAATCTCCCTTCCAAAACCATATTTTCCAAGCGCTGCAATCCCCAAGTGTCTGAACCCTTTGAAATCTGGGTATAGCAATTTGAGTAAGGCATCTTACCAGTTATCTGGTGACTTGATTACCAGATTCCCTAGATAGACACCAATGGGGATTAGGTTCTGGGGTTAGGCAGAGGAGGAGAGGTCCCAGGGCTTATGGAGCGACGGAACTGGATGAGGCTGTCGGCAGACCCAGAGGAAGGGAGAGAGGCTTTTGGAGGAGTCAGAGGTGGTGGCAGCATACTCCAGGGGCGAAAAGGAGTGAGGCCCCTTTAAGGAAAAGATGGAAGAGACAGGCTCAGAAAAAGGAAAGGAGGCGAGGAGGTTGTCGTGCAGGAATACAAGCTATTTCAGGGCTAATCTACACGGAGCTCCTGTTATGTCTATAGATGTACTGTATATAGTTGGGTGATCATATTAGCAGTGGCCACTGACACCACCAGGTGGCGCTATACTGTGATAGGATTGGCTGGCCCGCAGACGGCGGGAAATTCAGTTAAAGGGATTGGCCTAGGGTGTACCTGGCCAGGTATATAAGGGATCAGGCAGCCCTATTGTTCCAGTTCAGTCTGACCACAATAAAGAGCTGATATGCTGCACTCATCTGCCTGGCATCTTTCCATGCGGTCCACGCGGTTCAAAACCCACTACACAATACTCCGTTTCCATCTGTCTTGTTTCCATCTGTCTTGTTTGCCATCGTTCGCTCCCTAGAGACTAAAATGGCCGTTCTGAAACCTGAGCAGGCTAAGAACAAGGAGTGTATATTGGAGGTGATGACCCTTTGAGAGCTGTATGCAACGAAATTTCATTTTTATGTATGTCGATTGGTGTACATGACAATAAAGTTATTATTATTATTATTATTATTGTTGTTGTTATTGTTGCTGTTCTCATTTTATTCTTCCATATCCCACTTCCATTGTCCAAGGCTCTTCCTGGCTGAGCCGAACCCCATAATAATCAACATGGGAGGGGAGGAGCTTCTGTCCATTCTTTTTCCATCTTGTCATGAATGAGACATTTAACTTGATTTGTTTGATCAGAGAAAAGGCAATTTACGTTTATTATTGAGTGGAAACCCCTTATGGACTTTTCGCATAAAGCAAGAACAAAAAAATGGACTTATGATTTATGATTTTGATGATTAGACAGGACAGATTATAGAAAGAGAGTTATATTGCAACCATAGAGTAAAAGGTAAATTTATAATTAAATGTAGAACTGCTGTAAAAAAGGTTGGAGGCCAATTCTTTGTATATTTTTTTTCTTTTTTTCCTATTTTTTAAAACTTTTTTCTCTTTTCTTGCACTTTTAGCTTTCTCTTTGATTTTTCCTTTTTCTTAGATTCATATTAATACTAACATCATTTAGTATTAGTTTGTATTAGTTTATCTTCCTTTTTATTTTTTAATAATAATATTAAAATATTAAATATGGTCCATGTTGCACTACTACTCCACAAACTGCACTGGTCGCCAGTTTGCTTCCAGGGCCAATTCAAGGTGTTGGTTACCATTTTTAAAGCCCTTCATGTTATGGATCTGGCTTAACTGAGGAACTGTGGGATTAGCCCATCCTATCCACTCTGGCAGACGAGGCATGCTGTGGACTCTGTTAGTCAAGGAATTACAGCTGGTGAGATCCAGGAAAAGAGCCTTTTCTGCCATGGCACCTGCCCTCTGGAACATTGTCCCCCCCCCCGATGTGAGATCTGCACCCACACTTTTGGCCTTCCGAAACAGCCTGAAGAGCTAGCTCTGCCAACTGACCCGGGACACAAATGGGTGCTGTGTATTGGAGTGCGTATTGTATTAAGCAATAGCTTAACAGATGAGAGCTAGAAGGGGCTGTACATAACTGCCGCTAGGCGTGGCTCAGTTTTCGGCGGGAAAGCCTAGTTAAATTGATTGGCTGTCAGCTCAGCAGCCAGAGTATATAAAGGGCAGAGGCAGCCCATTCTGTTGCTGGTTCTTCTCTACAAATAAAGAGCTGAATTCACTGCCTGGCGTCGTCTTGTGTGTGTTAACCCACTACACTTCAATGGGAGAGTGGCATCTTGGAGGAGGTTGATGGAATAGACAGGGCCCTGTGTGCACTTTGCTCCCTTCCTCTCTCTGTCTTGGTCAATTGAATTTTAGCTGACTTTTAAATGTATTTATTGGTTTAATATTTTATACAGTATTTTATTGAATGACTGCAAGCCACCTAGAGTCACCTTGGCAAGATCGGCAGCATAAAAGTTTAATAAATAAATATGTAAAAATGAAAGGGTCATCTAACACATATGAAGGTAAACCCCAGGAAAACAAAATACAAGTTTTAGCCAAAATTCTGAGCTAATGAGCCATGCCTTGGCTTCAGTTTTTGCTTCTGTAGAAATAGCAGCGTTGGATCCAAGCAGTCACTTTGTGGGGGGAGGGGCTTCCTCCAGGCTTGAAAGATGCAGTGGTCAGCCCCTCCTCAAGAGGCCATCTTTGAACTTTATGGGTTTTGATAATGTCTGTCCGCATCTCCAATTAGGAGACGTGCCTTCTAAGTGTAGTAGCCCCTGCCCTTCATAAGGCCTTGAAGACTTGGCTTTGTGCCCAGGCTTGGCGCCCTGAGTTTGCAAAGGGCCCAGTTTCCTGGCTATATTGACCTCTAGGATGACAATTTTTCCTCACCTGCCACATACTTTTATTTTTGTGCTATATTGTAATTATTTTTTAATTGATGTTATGATTGTTTGTTGCCCAGAATCACTTGTTTGAGCTGGGCAGCTATAGAAATTAAATAAATCAATACAGGTTATAAACTTTCCTTTTCTAGACAAGGTTGTTGACAGAGTGACGAGCTCCCATCTGCCGAAGATTCTGGGTGAAGCAGATTATCTGGAACCTTTTGAATTAGGATTCAGGCTGAGCTACATTACCGAGACAGCCTTGACCACAGTTGTGAATTAGTTTTGGAGGGCTCACAATGGGGCGGCTCTTCTGGATCTCTCAGGAACTTTCAATGCCATGGACCAGCTATAGGAATTAGGAGTGGAGGCACCATTGCACTGTTTCTCTGCCTTTCTCGTGGCTGGTACCAGTCACTGCTGGTGGGGAAGGCGAGATCTAGCTCTAGGGCCATTATATGGAGTGCCAAGGGGTTTAAGGCAGGAAGCAGGCTCATCCTAAGGTTACATTAACAGAAAGTACATTTTTGTCCAGTCACCTTTATAATCCAAGAAATTAGGCAGGGCCCCTTCGGAGACATTTGCCACCCCCACACTCTTGCCGTGGACTAAGCTTTTATCCAAGCATTCCCCTGAGGCGTTGGCTCTTCTTGTCTCCCAAGATCATTCCCACATACCATTGCAAATTAATAGGAATGTGTGGCTGTCCATCCTGGCCTAGTCCTTCCATTTTAAGAACACTTCCACTCAGGTGAGATGCTGGGGCCCTAGAAAGTGTGCAGAAAAGAGCAACATGCAAGATAAAGGGTCTGGAGGCTAAACCATCAGACGAACGATTGAAGGAATTAGGTATGTCAGGTCTAACAAAGAGAAGGACTGGGGCTGACATGCTAGCAGTCTTCCAGTTCTTGAGGGGCTGTCACAGAAAAGAGGGGGGCAACCTATTCTCCAAAGCACCCAGAGCAGGACAAGAAGTAGTGTGTGGAAGCTTGTTAAAGAGTAAGGAGGAATTTCCTGACAGAACAATTGAGAAATGGAACAGTTTGCCTTCTGGAGTTGTGGTTGCTCCATCCTTGGAGGTTTTAAAAAACAAACTGGACAACCATTTGATTGGGATGGTATAAGATCTCCTGCCTTGAGCAGAGGGTTGGACTAGAAGACCCCCCCCAGGTCTCTTCCAGCCCTATGTGCTCTTTCTCTCTCTCTCTCCCTCCCTCCCTCCCTCCCTCCCTCCCTCCCTCCCTCCCTCCCTCCCTCCCTCCCTCTCTCTCTCTCTCTCTCTCTCTCTCTCTCTCTCTCTCTTTCTTTCAGAGGAAAACAAACCTGCTACTCCCAGGAGCTAGATCTGAAGGAACAGAATAGCGCCTATATATATGTATATAGAACTTGGCCAGTATGAATGAGTATTGTTGTTTGCATTTAAGAGCACTTGGGTCAAAATGACTCCTGAGCTGTTTTAGGCAGTAGCTATGCTCCCTTCTCAATGAAGTTGTCCAGTCTCCGAACCAAAAAAGTTTCCCGTTCTGGCCTAGACATTGTTCTGTTCCCTCAGACCTCGCTCCTGGCACCAGCAGGTTTGTCTTCCTCTGAAGGAAAGCCCCACCACTCTGATGCCAGACACATTTTTACAAGGCTGAAGACGGATGAGACACAGAATGGCCCTGGCTGCTTCAGTGGCGGGGGTGGGGGTGGGGGGCAAGGAAAACCCCTAGGGCAAAGATGGATGAAGCCTAATTGTTTCTTTTTCTCTTGATTTCTTTTTGTCTGAGGTAACATGACCGAGGTAACAATGTGGGGAAGAGACTGCTGCTTGGTTCAATGAACACGCACAGATTAATGTATGCCAGCTGCTTAGTTGATTAAATTCTTCCCCCCATTCACAGTCAGGGATCTTTTTTAAAAAAAGTGCATCGGTTCCAGTGGAGATGTACACTGACACCCCCATGTTTGGCTCCAGAAGAGGGAGAAGGGATTTTGCAAAGCAAGTGGCCGATCTGGAGGGAGGTTTAAGCCTCTGATTTATACGTAGAGCCTCTGATTTATACATATATGCGTAGAGTCAGTGAGGGTTTGGTGCCCCCAAATGCTACGACTGTGAATACTCTACAAGCCACGTGCCCCAGCCACTGGTTGAAATGTGCGCAGCTGAGGCAAGCGCCCGTGTCTCCTTGTCTCGCCGTACCACCTCTTCCCAAAGGCACAGCATTGAGCATGATATTTGGGCCAACAGCTGAGCGCCGGCTGGCTTCCTACTCAGCAAAATGCCTGAATGCTGACCTTGCCTTGTCGTTGTCATCACTGTCACCAATGACATCAATTCTATTAGCTGCCTTGAGAGTTTAAGTAAGCAGAAAGGTGAACATAAATCAAATCTGAACAAATATACAAAACATGATCAGACCACAAATAGTGCTGTGATGTCTCTTTCTCCTCAGAGATCTGTGAAAGTTCTTGAGTGTGCCTCATGGTAGAAAAAAAGAATGGCCATTATTATGTTTATCCTGATTTGTTGTTGTTAGTTGTGAAGTCGTGTCCGACCCCTCGCGGCCCCATGGACAATGTTCCTCCAGGCCTTCCTGTCCTCTACCATCTTCTGGAGTCCATCTAAGCTCACGTCTCCTGCTTCAGTGACTCCATCCAGCCACCTCATTCTCTGTCGTCCCCTTCTTCTCTTGCCCTCAATCTTTCCCAGCATGAGGCTCTTCTCCAGCGAGTCCTTCTTTCTCATTAGGTGGCCATATCCTGATTATGTTATCCTTAATAACCTTATTAATTAAATTATCCAGATTAGGTTTATCTTGTTCATGAAAGTTTTGCTGCATTAGGCTCCTCAGTTATGTGCAATTAGCTGCCTGGGCATATTTTAATACGTTAGGACTGTACCAGGGGATTGCAGAGTTGGACAGGGTTGCAGGTCTGCCAGTCCAGTGCAGACTAAGGGCTTGGAAACTTCCAGCAGTGGAACATCCCTGACTCCAAATCAGCTGCTCCACTCCTTCACAGCCCCCCCCCATCAGGAAATCCTTCTGTCCCATGTTTCAAGCTTGGATCCCTCTCTTCTACCTGCTGGTTCTTGCCACGTCTTAAAGCACTAAGGAGGAGAATTCCACATCCTCTTCTCTGGGATACCCCTTTAACCAGCCCCTGCCTAAGCATTCGCTCTCGGATTTAGCCTGCAAGCCCCTCCCCATCTTGGCTTGCTCTTCCCAGCAGCTTTTCAATTGCTCAACACCCTCTGAAATTGTAGGACTCCACAAAAAATTTGGCACAGCTAACCCATTAGTGTCATCAACTCACTCTTGTTGGAAGCACTGGGCACCTTTGCCTCACCTTGGCTTTGAGTGATCCTCTTTTCCCCGCCTGCATTGCGTTACCAAGGAAGCATTTGCCCCACCAGGCAGGAAATTTGGCTGACAGCCTTGAATTATTCCTGTGTTAGCAGTCCTAAAATCTCCTGATCGCTTTTACTCTACTTCTGTGAGAAGAGGCTTGTAATATCCATCCCTGTAAATGTTGTGAAGCTTTTAATTAATGTTTGTAAAGAGCTTCATGTGTGCACAGCACTTTCCAGAATTCTTCATTACAGTCACAAAGTAATATTAATTTCAGTTGCATCAGAGTATTTCCCAAAGTACCAAAAGAATACTTAATGCCATGGGAACTCTGGAAGGCTAAGAGGCATCAAGAATAATACAGAAGGACAGAAGGTTGGCATCACAATTTCAGATGAAAACTTAGTAAAACAAATTAGAGATTTAAATCGTGCACATATAAAGAGGATATATAATGTTTTGATTGAATTGGACTCGGAAACGGAATTAGTTAAAGATTGTATGATAAAGTGGGCAGAAAACATACAGGAACCAATTCCGTTGGAGGTAATCTGGGCTAGAAATGTTAAATTTACTCAGGCTCAAAATTTAAGAGAAAATTTTTATGAAATGTTTTATAGATGGCATTTGGATCCCAAAAGGTTGTCTAACATGTATCCTAACCTACAGTCTAAATGCTGGAGATGTGGTAGTTTAGATGCTACTTATTTTCATATGTGGTGGACTTGTAGAAATATAAAAGCTTTTTGGATTAAAATTTGGTGGAACATTCAAAAGATTTTTAAGAGAAAGGTAAAGTTTTCTCCACAATTGTTTTTATTGGGTATTGTTGTAGATTGTGATACTAAAGAAATCAACTTGATGTTGAACTTGATAACAGCAGCACAGTTACTGGTGGGACAATATTGGAAGAAGGATAGTTTGCCTACTATAGAAGAATGGGTACTTAAAGTATCGAATCTTGCAGAAATGTCTAAGATTTCTGCTTATTTGAAGGATCATTCGCAAGAAAGATATATTTCAGTTTGGAGGAGATGGATAGATTATATTCAAAACAAATATGGGACTAAAAAGTTCCATTTAGCTTATGAGTAGATTTTAGATTGTTATTAATTTTAGTATTAGTATTGATTATATTTTTGTTTAAGTTATTATTATGTTTTTAATAATTTGAATGTATCTATGTTAAAGGGGAGTTAAAGCACATTATGAATTTGGTTAATTTTATAATGGATAATCTTAGTTAGAATATGATTATTATATCTATAACCCTGTATTCAGCTCTGGGAAGTGGGGAGGGGAAAGGGGGTGGTTTGGGGCGGGTGGGTTTTGGGGATATGTATTGTAAAAATTTTCTTGTAAAACTCTTTAATAAAATAATAAAAAAGTATAATACAGAAGGAGTTTATTTTTCAATATTCTATTAACCTTACTTCAAAAGAGACAGTTAGAACCTTGTTCGGTGCATATTTATCAGCAAACAACTGTGCTCCTCAGAGTTGAATGCGGTTGCTTTGCATTATTTCACAGAGAGAAGGCACTCCGTTATCATCTAGGCCTTCGCAAAACAACTTGGCACTGCCACCAGGGAGAGTTTGATGCCAAGGTGAACAGTTCTTCATCGACAAAGCAGTTGCATGGTTTTTGTACTGCTATGAAGTGCCCCAGCTTTGGTTTCATACAAAATAATATGTATTGTGATAAAGCGATAAAGAGTCTATAGGCTAAATTGTATGATGAACAGCTGAAGGAACTAGGTATATTTCTAGCCTGTTGAAGAGAAGGACTAGGGGTGACATGAGAGCAGTCTTCCCATACGTGCAGGGCTGTCACAGAGATGAGGGGGTTGATTTATTCTCCAAAGCAGGGCTTTTCAACCTTTTCACCCATTGTACCACTTTCAGGATATGGCAACATCCGAGTACCACCAGTCGCCTAGCAAGGGGTTAAAAACTTGATGACCAAAAAAAAAGAAAAAGAAAAAAATGATGAAGTACTTACAACACTTACAACACTTCGCTTAGTGACTGTTTGAAGTTACAATGGCACTGAAAAAGTGCCCCCCAAGCCACAGCCGAGCAAGACACCTGCCTGCCCGCCCAGCGGCGCTCTTCCCCCTGTCCGAGGTTTTCATTGTTGTGAGCATTTCTTTTGAGGATTGGAAGCGGGGGTGGGTTTTTATTCCCCCCCCCCCGCTGGGTGGTTGCAGCAGGTTTTGGTCACTTCAAATGACCCTGGGACACTGTGACCGTCATAAATATGAATCAGTTGCCAAGCGTCTGAATGTAAATCACAAGACCCTGGAGATGCTGCAACATTCCAGCTGATCGGCGCTTCTTCTGGGCTCAGAAGCGTCAGGATCAGCGCTGAGCTCCAGCTGGAGAATGACACTGGTCCCGGCACTTCCGCTGAGCCCTGACAGCCCTGCAGCTCCAGCCGTCTCTCGCTCAGGCTTGTGCGGTGCTGCCACTGGTTCATCTCATTCCCCTCCCCGCTACTTTTCTAGGATGGTTGCGTACCACCTGCCAGGTGCCAATGTACCACAGGTGGTAACCGTACCACTGGTTGAAAAGCCCTGCTCCAAAGCACCTGAGCGCAGGACAAGAACGAATGTGTGGAAGCTTATCAAAGAGAGATCCAACCTAGAAGTAAGGAGAAATTTTCTGACGCTGAGAACAACTAAGCAGCGGAACAGCTTGCCTCCCGGAGTTGTGGGTGCTCCATTACTGAAGGTTTTCAAAAACAGACTGGACAACCGTTTGACTGGGATGGTGTAAGGCTCCTGCCTTGAGCAGGAGGGTTTGGACTAAAAGACCTTGAAAGTCCCTTCCAGCCCTAGGATTCTGTGATTCTGTAAATGCAGGGCCCGTGTTACTGTGCCAGGCCACTCTGAAAAATCACCTGATTTCACTGAAGCAAAGAACTTTGTGAAAGGTTTGCACAGCATTCGTTCCTCTGTCAGGGTTTCCAAATCCAATTTGTGCCACCAAGTTTTGCATTTATCCTTGGGTATACAGTATTACCCGCAAGGTTGCTTGTATTTGATAGGTATTTGAATATTATGTATAGTTTTTTGTGTGTGTGCATAGCATCATCTCTTTTTCATTTTCTAACTGCCATGAGTGGAAACAAATTGCCTTTTAGCAGTTGCACAAAACTTGGGAGGGGATATGGTGATTATTAGTTTCTTTCTTTGTGCCAAATTTGGGGAGAATTCAACTGGTGTGGCTCCAATAAGTCTCTGTCCAGGTGTTTGGATTCTCCACGTCCTCCAAAGAAAGCCTGGCATGGGGGATTCTGAAATGCCCTCCCCCCTTTGCAATCTTTTCTGGAGGGCAAGAGGCCCCACCACCCTAGATAGGCCCTCCCTCGGCTCACTCAGGGACACGGAGGGGGGGGAGATCCAGAGACCCTCCACCTGGATTAAAAGCACCATTGCAGCTGCACCCACCCAGAAACTTGGGATGCCCAAAGGGGAGGCTTTTCTCTGTCCCCTTTAGTTTCTCTGGGAATGGCCAGTCTAGAGAAAAAAAGGACTAGGGGGATATGATAGCAGCATTCCGATATATGAGAGGCTGCCACAAGGAGGAAAGGGTCAGTTTATTCTCCAAAGCACCAGAGGGCAGGACAAGAAACAGTGGATGGAAACTAATCAAGGAGAGAAGCAACCTGGAATTAAGGAGAAACTTCCTAACAGGGCGGACAATTAATCAGTGGAACGGTTTTGTCTTCAGAAGTTGTGGGTGCTTCATCACTGGAGGTGTTTAAGAAGAGACTAGACTGGACAGCCACTTATCTGAAATGGTATAAATGTCAGAATCCATTTATATTTCATTTCTAACTGCAAATCTAAATCTCACCCCCTTACTGGATTCTGCCATTTCCGAGGAGGGGAAGAGAAGACAGGGTTGTTCATTGCCCATCTCTATCCCTTAGATGCAAGGTTTGTGTATTCAGCCTGCCTGGAGGCCATCACAAAAGACCAGGGAAGAAACCCTTTGAACTAAGAAGAACAAAGAAAGAGGGAGGGGTGGGGGGAAACTCTGGTTTGTATCTCCAACTGGAAAGTAAAAGGGAGGAAGTAATAATGTTGCAAATGATACTGGGGCTCTCCTTTCCCAGGAGGAGTTTGACACCTGAAACTCCACTGATCCGGTACTGACCAAATGGACTGAGGTGAAGGGTTTTACTTGGGGAGGGGGCACTTTAAAAGTATCAATCTGCGAGGCAGTTTCCAGATCCTGTCTAGATTATCCACCGTCAACCAGGTTTTAATAAAAGTTCTTGCTTGGACAATCTCGTCTCCCAAGAGTTCTTCTTTCCTAAGATGCGGGTTGGGTTGGGGTCTGACAATAGGTTCTCCTGCTTGAACAAGGGGCTGGACTAGAAGACCTCCAAGGTCCCTTCCAGTTCTATTCTGATTAGTTCGGGGGGGGGAGGGACGGGGGAAGCGGGCTCCTTCACCCCATCCGCGGAGCGTCCTTCTACGGATCCTTCCTGTCCGAGTTTGGCCACCTGCCCCCTCCCCTGCGGGTCACGCTCACTCCTCGTGGCCGGCGCGGAGACGACTGGGGAAGGAAACCCTCCCCGCCCCTTCCCGCCGGCCGGAGAGGATGCGAAAGGAAGCCGGTTGGCGGGGCGGCTCTCCCGGCTAGGGGCAGGGGGCGTCGCTGGTTCTTGGGGAGCCGCTCCGGAGGGTGGCGCGGCGGAGGCTGCCGGGGACGGGAGGCGCTCGCTTCCAGGGCCTTGGTCTGGGCGGAGGGGGAGGGGGGCTTCCCCGGACGGACTTCCACCCGCCCCTGCCTGTCCCGTTAGGCGAGCGCTCGCGCGCGCGTTCGCCACTCTGGCCGGGCATTCTGGGAGCTGGAGTTCTCTGCCCATCGGCGCGCCGCTTCCCGAAAGGCCTCCCGGCGGGCTCGGGGCAGCGGAGGGCGCGGGCGGGCGGGCGGGCGCAGATTCCGCAGCGGCGCCGGCTTTTCTCCGCGCCGCGCCCTCGGAGCCGCCGCGGGACCTCTTGCCGCGCAAGCAGCCCTCCGCGTCCGCTTCCTGCAAGCGGCGCCCGCCGGAGCCAGCGCGGAATTGTGCTGAGCCGAGGCCTCCCTGCGCCCGCCCGCCTCTTCCCTGCAGACTGCTGAGCCGACGGCCCGGCCGTCTCTCCGCCTCCGCCAGGCAGGCAGGCAGGCAGGCAGTCCGCGCCGCTCGCCCGGCTCTCTCGCTGCTGCTGGAAGGCGACCCGGGCCGGGGCCGCTGCCTTCTGGCGCCCCCTTAGAGGGCGAGCCGGGGCTGCCGCTGCGGGCTGGCCTCGCCCCTCGCAAGAGAGGCAAACCCGGGGACGGGGGTCTGCGAGGGGGCCTGAGACAGCTGAGGCTCCTCCGGAATGAAGCCCGGTCAGAGGAATGGCTGGGCTGGCCGCTTGGTCAGCTTCCCGAGGGCAGATCTGCTAAAAACAGGACCTCCTTGATCGTGGCCCCCTGCAGCTGGGGACTGGGAGGGGGGAGAGCAACTCAAAAGCCCCCCCCACCCAATTCACTGGCCCTTTTTTGACCCTGCCCAGGGCAGGAGAACTCTCCCTTACTCAGCCCCCGGGCACCTGGAAGGGGTGGCCGTGGGCATCTCCCTCCCCACCTCCTGATGTTCCTTGTCCTAAAGCAGGGGTCTTCAAACTTGGCCCTTTTATGACTTGTGGACTTCAACTCCCAGAATTCCTCAGCCAGCTTTGCTGGCTGAGGAATTCTGGGAGTTGAAGTCCACAAGTCATAAAAGGGCCAAGTTTGAAGACCCCTGTCCTAAAGGCTCAGAAGGCCCATTAGCCGACTCACCTTATTGCCCCTTAATCTTGGCCTGTGAAGCAGATGAAAGTCAGCTGCCAACATTCTTCTGGGCGGTGTTTTTGAAATATATCAGGGCCAGAGAGTCTGAGATATGATTTAAGGAAAAGACAATTCAACAATCATTTGTAACAATGGGATAGGAATTCCTCCCAGGTATTAACTGCCCCGTCTTGCCCCGACAGCCACAACAAGAGCCTTGGTGGAGCAGTGGGCTGATGCCTCCTTAAGTAACACCAGCTGCCTGCAATTAGTGCAGGTTCGCGTCCCACCAGGCTCAAGGTTGACTCAGCCTTCCATCCTTCCGAGGTAGGTAAAATGAGGACCCAGATTGTTGGGGGCAATAAGCTGACTTTGTAATAATGCCGCTTGGGGTGTGTGTGAAAGCCCTAATAAGCAGGCATATACATAGAATGAAGGCTACTGCTAAGCTTGTAAGCCGCCCTGAGTCTTCGGAGAAGGGCGGGATATAAATGGAATTAAAATTAAAATAAATAAATAAATAAAAACAAGCCTACTCGTTCGAGGCTGCTGCTGTTTCTGGGGGCTGTTCAGAAGCCCCTTACAGTTGAGGGAGAAACATACGTGGGGGTACTTGGCTCTTCTGTGTCCATTGGGGAGGAAGAAAGGAGACGGACCTTCCGAGTGGGGTTGTCAGGGTAAGGTTTAACCACTTGCCTCTCCTCATCCCCACTGGAAGGGATTGCCGAGGACCACTTTTTTCCCCACGGAGATGTCACCAGTGGCCAGATGCCTCAGGGGAGAGGATTCCTGTGGGACCTGATGCAAATTGGCCACTACTTGTTTCAATGTGGAGGATAGTTAATTAATAAAGGCGAATATTTGTAGCTCAGAGTTGGTGATGACCTATAAAGCCCTAAAGGGCTTGGGTCCGGGATATCTGAGGGAACACCTGCTGCCGGCATCAAGCTCCCTTCGTCCAGTGCGCTCCCACAGGGAGGGTCTTCTCAGGGTGCCACCGGTAAAAGATTGCCGGTGGACAACACCCAGGGGGAGGGCCTTCTCTGTGGGTGCGCCTGCCCTTTGGAACCAGCTGCCCGTAGAGCTTAGGACTGCCCCTGACCTTCACTCATTCCGCCGGGACCTGAAGACTTGGCTCTTTGAGCTTTCTGGCCTGGACTGAGAGTATTAATTGGGGTTTTAAATTGGATTTCAATTGGGGTTTTATATTTATTCAAGGTTTAAATGTAATTATTTTAACTGTTTTTAATTATTGTAATTGTTGTATTGTTATTTTAATAAAACCTTGTGAACCGCTCTGAGTCCTACGGGAGAAGGGCGGTATATAAGTCTAATAAAGATAAAGAAATGAGGGGTCCTTGGTGCTCTCTGAGCTTGGCTGTTTGCTTGCAGAGCTTTCATTACTAGCACTGATATGATGTTACTTAGTTTGGGTAATGAAACGTCTGAACCAAGCTCAGAAGGCACCAAGAAGCCCTCAGGATAATTAATGTCCGTGCAGAGGAAACTTTTTACTTCTTTTGTGTGTGTGAAATCTACAAAAAGAATCCCGAATACTCCAGGAAAGTAAACCAAGAAAACACAGCATGATCCAGCAATTAGCAAGCTTTGTTATGACATACCAGCTTACAAATTACAAGCCTTAAGTTTCAGTCTAACCCCAATATATGCATAGCTTTACCCAGAGTGCAGCTGGGAAGGGAACAGGGAGAGGAAGACTTTACATTCCTTCTGGGGTGACGTCTTCCTGTTTGGGGTATGGTTCATGTGTGAACCCGTGACATATATATGATTAAAAGGGTTTACTCTAAAAGCATTCCCCATTATATTTGCATGTGGAGAGAATGGTGATAAACATCTTCAGGGCATTTGCTACAGTATAGAACGGGGCATCTGCCCCGAAGTGTGCTTCACCTTTTGAACTCTCACCTAGAGTCCAATTAAGCTTCAAGAACTTCTCCCTCAGTTTATCTTTTGGGCTTTCAGTGGGCTACACGGGAGGTGTGTGTAATACACAGAGTCATCCTTGCTTCTGGCCTTTTCCTTCCGAAGCCAGCCGGCAAGAAGGCTGATAAACTGTACCAAAGGTTTCCCGAAGGTGCTTTTTCAAGAGGCGTTTTTTCTTTGAAGATGTTTCCCTTCTCATCCAAGAAGCGTCTTCATTTTTGAGTTCTTCAGTCAGATCTGAAGAAGCTTCTTGGATGAGAGGCAAGATGTCTTCAAGGAAGAAGTCCAGTTGCCTTTTGAAAAAGCACTTTAGGACAACCGTAATGACTGGGGAATCTCCATAGGCATCGAGACACTGTATTTTTGAAGTTGGCCTGAGAGTTTCAGCACACCAGCAGTTGGAACAGAATCAGCACCATCGAGACCAGGCGTGTTCAATTCGCCATGTGACGTGTCGTGATGTATCGTGACTTTTTCTCCATTGCCGGAGCTGGGGTGGGCGCGGTTTCAGCATGAGGCATCCAGCCCGCGGGCCGGCAGTTTGACACCCCTGATCTAGATGTGAAAGAACCATTGAAGGCTCAGCTGACTAGAGGCATCCAAGCAAAAGCATCCTGCCCAGAAGGCTATCAAGCATCTTCTGGACAGCATCCAGGGAAGTGAAGCCATAGTATCTTCAACCTCTTCTCACAGTCTTCAGAGGATATTTTTCCTGTTGGGTTAAGCAGATTCACTGTCCATTTGATCTCTCTCAGTAACTTATCAATAGATGTTGTTGTTAGCTGCGAAGTCATGTCCGACCCATCGCGACCCTATGGATGTTCCTCCAGGCCTTCCTGTCCTCTACCATCTTCTGGAGTCCATTTAAGCTCACGCCTACTGCTTCAGTGACTCCATCCAGCCACCTCATTCTCTGCCGTCCCCTTCTTCTCTTGCCCTCAACCTTTCCCAGCATTCGGCTCTTCTCCAGTGAGTCCTTCCTTCTCATTAGGTGGCCAAAGTATTTGAGTTTTAGCTTCAGGATCTGGCCTTCTAAAGAGCAGTCAGGGTTGATCTCCTCTAGGACTGACCGGTTTGATCGCCTTGCAGTCCAAGGGACTCGCAGGAGTCTTCTCCAGCACCACAGTTCAAAGGCCTCAATTCTTTGTCTGGGTCTATCCATTGATAGACCCAGACAAAAACCACCAAGAGAAAGACAGCTGGCAATAACCCAGTTATGGTTTCCTGTCATACATAAATCATATTTCTGCTCACCATGCATGGGATCCCATAGAATGCTAGGCATTCAGCTTTCAAGGAATACAATTGTCTCATTGAAACAGGTTGCTGACTAGGAAGCTGAGGGAATGGCTAAAATATTGTCCACCCCCTCAGTTCAAACATTATGGCTCCTCTGCAGTCATGAAAAAGTGGGCTTCTTTGGAATGAAGGAGGTGCTCTGGAGAGAAAGGATCCATTAATAAATACTAATTAATGGTATCTGATGTCTTGCAAAAGTAACTGCTATATACTTCCCAGAAGTGAGCTTCTGGTAGTTGGTGATTGAAAATTTAGAGTCATGGAAGAATGGATCCATGGATGGATCACTGATAGCTCTGCTGGCCACAGGCGGATGTACCTATCTGGCGTAAAGTTGTGGATATTGTTTACCATCTAAAATACATCATTGTCTTGGCTAAGAACCAATGGTGCCATGGCTTGAGGAAATACGCAGTCTTCTCTGAGCGAAAATTAGATGGTTGGGCAAATGTGAAAACTAAGATCACCAAATAACATCCCTCAAAATGATATTTATTACGTGCACATGATATATTGGATAGAAGCGTACAAACCGTAGCGTCAAGATTCTATAGAAGAGATAGGTGAAAATGGTTAGTGCTTATGGCAGAACAACTTTAAAATGTTCCTGGGGTGAAAGTTGATAGGAACTATGAAGTTTAAGTCTTCCAGTATTTGGGGGGGCTAAGTGTCACAGAGAAGAGGGGGACAGGCTATTCTCCAAAGCACCAGAGGGCAGGATAAGAAGCAACAAAAGGAAACTTAACAAGAGATCCAAGCGAGAAGGAGAAATTTCCTAACAATTCACCAGTGAAATGGCTTGCCTTCAGAAATTTTGGGTGCTCCATCACTGGAGATTTCTTAGAAGAGATTGGATACCCATTTATCTGGAATGGGATTGGGTCTCCTCCTTCAGCAGGGAGTTGGACTGGAACACAAATCCCCAACCTTTTGGGCACCAGGGACCGGTTCCGTGGAGAAAGGTTTTTCCACGGACCGGAGGGTGCGTGGTTTTGTGTGCTGCCTGTGGATGGGGCTTTGACAATTACAAAAATGTGTTAAGGCCAGGAAACAAAACATTACAAAGAAATTCAAGCCAACTCTACTTTAAGTACGGGTAGTCCTCGACTTATGACCACAATTGAGCCCAAAATTAGATAGAAGTGAAACATTTGTTAAGTGAGTTTTGCCCCATTTTACGACCTTTCTTGCCACAGTTGTTAAGTGAATCATTGCAGTTGTTAAATTAGTAACACAGTTGTTAAGTGAATGTGCATTCCCCATTGACTTTGCTTGTCAGAAGGTCACAAAAGGTGATCACGTGACTCCAGGACACTGCGACCGTCACAAATATGAGCCAGCTGCCAAGCATCTGAATTCTGATTCCGTGACCCTGGGGATGCTGCAGCGGTCGTAAGTGTGAAAAAAGGTTACAAGTCACTTTTCCCAGTGCCGTTGTAACTTTGAATGGTTGTAAACAAATTGTTGTTGAGGGATTCCTTACCTGGAATATTAGAGGGAGGGAAGGGAAAATAGAGACTTTCGAGATTCTGCTCCTATAGTAATATCAGTCACGTGCAGCATCGGTCATTCTTCAGGAGCCCATTTCCTGACGTGGCTTATCTTGAAAGGTTTACACACCTGTTGGCAACCTGTGCCATTGGCGGCTTGTCATCTTCAGTGTTTTATTCAAGCCTTGAAGAAAAAGAAAAGAAGTGGAGTGCCCTTGGAATGAAGTGGAACGTATTTGGGTGGACGGAGCGTTATTGTTCACTTCTTTAATTTTCTTTAATATTAGAGTAATTCTATGAGGTATTTTTTTCCTCAAAACGATAGTAGATCAGGGATTTGGCAAAATTTATAGAAGAGCAACTAAGATAATCCAAGGCCTGGAGACCAAAACATATGAAGAATGGCTGCAGGACGTGGGTTTGGCTAGTCTAAAGAAAAGAAGAAATAGGTAAAGGTAAAGGTTCCCCCGCACATGCGTGCTAGTCGTTTCCGACTCTAGGGGCCGGTGCTCATCTCCATTTCAAAGCCGAAGAGCCAGCGCTTGTCCGAGGACGTCTCCGTGGTCATGTGGCCGGCCTGACTAGATGCCAAAGGCACACGGAACGCTGTTACCTTTCCACTGTAGCGGTCCCTGTTTTTCTACTTGCATTTTTACGTGCTTTCAAACTGCTAGGTTGGCAGAAGCTGGGACGAGTAACACTCTGTTACGTGGCACTCGGGATTCAACCCGCCAAACTGCCGACCTTCTGATCAACAAGCTCAGTGTCCTAACCCACTGAGCCACCGCGTCCCCAGAAGAGGAAGAAATAGGGGAGGCATGATAGCAGTGATCCAGTATTTGAGGGGCTGCCACAAAGACGAGGGGGTCACGTTATTCTCCAAAGCACCAGAGGGCAGGACAAGAAACAATGGTTGGAAACTGATCAAAAAAGAGAAACAACCTGGAATTAAGGAGAAACCTCCTGACAGTGAGGACAATCAACCAGTGGATCAGCCTGCCCTCAGAAATTGTGGACGGTCCATCCCTGCAGATTTTTAAGAAGAGGCTGGACAGTCACTTGTCTGAGATGGTACAGGTTCTCCTGCTTGAGCAGGGGGCTGGACTAGAAGACCTCCAAGGTCCCTTCCAGCTCTATTCTTTTCTAAGTGTCAATGGAAGTTGCACAGGCATACAGGTAGTCCTCAACCTATCACCACAATTCAGCCCCAAAATTCTGTTGCTAAGCAAGACAGTGGTTAAGTAAATCTTGCTCCATTTTACAATGTTTCTTGCCACAGTTGTTAAGTGAATCGTTGCAGTTATTAAGTTGTAACATGGTTGTTAAGTGAATCCGGCTTCCCCTTTGGCTCTGCTCACCAGAAGGTCACAGAAGAGAATCACGTGACCCCGGGACACTGCAGCCGCCATAAATACATGCCAGTTGCAGGCATTTTAATTTTGATCATGTGAACACGAGGATGCTGCAACAGGCATAAGTGTGAAAAACGTTCATAAGTCACCTTTTTCGAGTGATGTAACCAAACAAATGGTTGTAAGTTGAGAACCACCTGTGCTTCCAAGTTTGCTTTAAAATGTGGTGAAATGATGTGGGCACGATAGAAGAGCACCACAGCAGCATTTCTTCAAAACCACCTGCTTTCCTAGGTTGTTCCTCCCGAGTAGAGTTCTGAAATCTTGGTTGGAGGAGTCCTCTGAGACAGAGAAGACATGCAAGAAAAATCTGAAAGATGACCACTTTTTCCTTCCTTCCTTCCTTCCTTCCTTCCTTCCTTCCTTCCTTCCTTCCTTCCTTCCTTCCTTCCTTCCTTCCTTCCTTCCTCATATAGCCATTCATCTCAAAAACACCTTATATGGGTGGCATACAGCCCAACAACAGTTACACACTCCCTAACCATCTAAAAACCAATAAAATAAATAAGCATATAAGCTAAAGATGTAAAATATACAAAACCCAATGAAGCAGAAGAAGAAACAGAGCCAAGCCAATTGTGTGCAAAGGGCACAAGGTTCATAAGACCTATGTAGGGGAAACACCCATGCTGGTATTTATTTTGCCATCCAGAAACTTTCCTGTTTTGAAGCCATTTCGTGCTAGGTAGGCAGATGCTGGAATATTTATAGCCTGTGTTAAAACAACTGCAGGGTTGGTGTTGGTTACCCCAGATACACACACACACACACACACACACACACACACACACACACAGAGAGAGAGAGACAGACAGACACGGCGGAGGGAGGGAGGGAGGGAGGGAGCGCCTGGGAGCTTCCCGGGGATATGCAAATCCAGGTGAGTGTCTCTCTGCTGCTGCCTGGGAGGGGCTGGGCTGACGGCCCCCAGATGACTGCCTTGCTTATGAATTATGCAGCCTCCACTTATTTATTCCTCGGCTGTGCCTGGAGGCCCTTCAACTTCGTGTTCAATGTAAAAACAAAGGCACTATAGAGAGCCGGCACAACCCCAAGTGAGCATACACAAACAGCAATGGAGGAGGAGGGGAGCATCCCCCCCAGAGGGCCACGTGAAGCACCCTGCACCCTCGGAAGGCGGGTGGGTAGGGGGTCAACCAGTGATGAATAGGTGATAAATTCTGGTCCCTGAGAGAAATGCGCTCCACTGACTTTTATTGATTGTTTGATTTGATTTCTATAGCCCCCATCTCCACAAGTGACTCTTGGGGGGGGCGGCATACATCATAAGCCTCTTAATGTAGCACAGAGCAGGAGAGGACTGGGAAAGGGAAGCCCATCATGTAGCATTCATCCGGCACTCATGTGGCAATCAGTTTGACATCAATACTGCACCTGTGAAAATCCTGGAAATGATCATCAAGCAGTGGGTTTGTGAGCATCTTGAAGTGTTTTGTTAAAAACATATCATGGCACACAAACCTTATTCCCTTCTTTGATAAAGTGACTAAATTAGTGGATCAAGGAAATGCTGTGGATATAGTATACCTGGACTTTAGTAAGGCATTTTGACAAAATAGACCATGCTCTATTCTTGGTAAGACAGAAAAATGTGGAATAGGCAGTGCCATCATCAGATGGACCTGCCGTTGGCTGACCGACCGCAGTCTGCTGCAGTCCTGAATGGAGTTGCATCTGGGTGAAGGGAAGATGCAGTGAGGTATCTCGTGGTTCTGCCTTGGGCCTAGGATTCTTCAGCATCCTCATAAATGCTCTAGATGGAAGGATAGAAGGGAAAACTCAACAAATTTCTAGATCACACCAAGCTGAGGGGAGCAGCCAATAGTTTGGAAGATAAAGGTTCAGAAGGATCTTGATAGACATGAGCATTTGACCCTATTCAACAAGGCGCAATTCATTGGCAAGAAAAATAAGGTCCTGCGCTTAGGAAAAAACAAATGCATAGTTACAGAATAGGAGGTGGTTGGCCCAACAGTGGTAACTGTGAGAAGAATCTAGATGTCCTAGTGGACCAGCATTTAAATATGAGCCAGCAGTGCATTGCAGCTACCAAAAGGACCAATGCAGTCCTAGGCTGCATCAACAGAGGGATAACATCAAGACCAGAGGAAGTGATTGTTATGGCTCTATACTGCACTAGCGAGGGCACATTTCGAATGCTGTGTCCAGCTTTGATCATCACAATACAAAAAAGATGTTAAGACCCTAAAAAGAATGCAGAGAAGAACAACAAAGATGTCTGGAGGCTAAACCATACAATGAGACTGAACCATACAGATGAAACTCTTTAAAAGAACTTTGAGGCATTGTTTACCTTAAAGAATCTTTTATTTGAGAAACAAAGTATCAGCACTACAACCTTAAAGCCAAAAACTGAATCCCTCCCCATCATAAAGTAGTAAAGCACAATTTCCTCCTCCAATTAACAGTCATAAATCACATTCCCCAATTAGCTTGAAGCGCGGGCTTCCTCCCCAGCTCTCCACCCTGCCAATTCTTTATCATCTCTGATTTCAACAACCTTGCTTCTCATGCTAGGTTCAGTGTTGTTATGTCTAGCTGGACTCTCATTCAGATCCCCCCTCCCCAGAATCATCTAAAAGCAAAAGAGAAAAGATGGCTACATTTCCATCTATTGTCAAAGCAAGAACATCCGATGTTAGCAGCGTTGTCAGAGCGGCTAAGTGTACTAGGTATGTTTAAGCCTAATGCTTAGTTCAGGGGATATGATAGCAGTCTTCCAATACTTTATGGGCTTTCACAGAGGAGTTCGATAGCAATAACACTCAGGCTTATATACCACTTCACAGTGCTTTACAGCCCTCTCTAAGTGATTTACAGAGTCAGCCTATTGCCCCCCATCAATTTTACCTATCTCGGAAGAATGGAAGGCAAAGTCAACCTTGAGCCGGTCAGGATCGAACTCCTGGCAGTGGGCAGAGTCAGCCTGCAATACTCCATTCTAACCACTCTGCCACCATGGCTCATGGCCATCAGTTTATTCTCCAGAGCAGCCGAGGGCAGGACAAGAAGCAAAAGGTGGAAGTTCATCAGAGGGAGATTCAAACTGAAAATAATCAATGGAACGGTTTGCCTCCCAGAGTTGTAGGTGCTCGATCACTGGAGGTTTTCAAGAAAAGATTGGACAACTATTTGACTGAGATGGTATAATGACTCTTACCTTGGGCAGGGGTTGGACTAGTCTAGAAGACCTCCAATGTCCCTTCCAGCCCAATGATTCAATGATTCCATTTCAAATCTACCCAAAGGCTGCTTGCTCAATGTCAGGCAGCCCAGGTAAAATCTCTGTTTCATAAAGATTTAATTGAGCATATTAATGTATTTTGCAATTTTCTCATGTCACATGGAGCAAAGAAATTGTCAGTAAGTTTGGGGAGGACTTCAAAGGGGTCTTCAGTGATACTTCTTGAGTGGCATGTGCCCTACTTTCCACCTTGCAGTTGCCAACCCTGTAATTCCTGTTTCCCAATTTTACTTAATTGCTGCTGAGTCTCTTGTCTCTGGCCTCGTTCTCTGAGTACAGAGTCTTACAGTGGAATGTGAGTGGATGGCACTTGAATTAATGCATGGGTTTTAATGGGTGTACCTATGTTTCTGGTTGATAAAAAGCATCCTAAAACAAGATGGAGCAACAACATCAGCAAGTATTGTGGGCCCAATTGGCAAAAGAAAGCTCAAGACCGTATCGGTTGGAAACATGCAGAAGAGGCCTTCATTCTGCAGTGAATAGACAATGGCTAGAATAAAGATGATGACCTATGGTTAAGCGTGGCCACACTCAAATGTTGGGTTCACATGATTCCCTGAACCATAAACTGGTCAGAGCAGTTGCATTTGTTCATCAGTGAGGTAGTGCGGTTGACTAGTTCCGGTTCAAACTTTTGTGCAAGTGCCATATTTCTGTTGTGATTCAGGGTCAGCCTGTGGGTTCGGCAGTTGGGTCGGATGATTCAGAGGAGGAGGAGGGGGGTGTTGGAGAGGTTGCTGAGGGGGTTGGAGACCTTGCTGATGACAGCCCTCAGCCAGGCCCCTCCCTCCTGGTCACGACGCAGACCCAGCTGTGTGAGCCTGACAGCGTGGATGAAGATGACCCACAGCTGGCCCTGTTCAAGGACGCCCGATGCAGGAGGCAGTCAATTAGGAGTAAACAGAGGAAGGCAATGGGGCTCCTCGGAAGGAGGCAGAGAGAAGCCACGTCCTGAACTCTATATAAGGGGAATGTGTGGGAGGGCTGGTTTGCTGAAGGCAACCGCTCGGATAGTTCCTGTTTCTTAAAGCTCCTGTTTCTTGGTTTGTCTTGTTCCATTTGTTTTTGTAGCAATAAATTTGGCAGGCGTAATTCCAGCCTCTTGCCTTCTTGTAAAAGGGGTTGTCCCTGCCTTTTCTGCAGGGCCGGTAGCAGGCTGGTACAGAACAATTTCTGAGCCATTTGTCTCAAGGGCAGTGCGATACTCTCAGGATGCCCCAAGTCAGAATCAGGGAGATGTCAGTACAAGAGTTCCCTTATGCGGAAGACAGAGAAAACAAGGGAGATTGTCTATAAATAACCCTACTGGGTAAGGCTTTATCTCAAGTAGGATATCTAGCGGGAGATACTGTCCCAACAGGGAACCAAAATAATTTCATAACTATATGTAGATTGATGAACCATGACCGAAGGTTCTTTCTAAACTGCTAAAAATCTCAATTTTGCAGTCTTCACCTGTCAAGCTGGGAAGGAGCGTTTTTGGGAATCATTGTTGAACCCAAGGATTGGCTTGTAGAGGGCTACCCTGTCTAAGTTGCAAGCCTCCAGATTACTGCCAGTTGGTAGTAACGGGGCAGAGGTTTCTACATCTCTGCTGCCACCTGGAGGCTATCCTGTGTTTTGTAGCATGTGTGTGTATGTATGTATGTATGTATGTATGTATGTATGTATGTATGTATTCCTGTTTATATCAGAGAGCTGAGGCAATCAAACAACTTACTGAATGAAACTGTGATGGATGATCAGCAAAGAACAACACTTCTTTGCTTAGATCAGGAAGAATCCCAGTTTGCATTATGCACTCTGGCCAACTGCCTTTTCCTTTTTTAAAAACAAAACTGCTATTTATAATTCTCTCGAGGTGGAACTGGAAAACTGACAACTTAGGTTTGAGACCCGAGTGCTGTGCGACAGGGTGAGCTCCCATTTCTTGCCTGCCCACCTACCTGTTCGAAAGCAAGTAAATACAAGAAGGTAAGTAGGTACCACTTTGCTGGGAAGACAACAGTGCTCTGTACGCCTCGTCACATAGCCATGATAGCCACAAGACCATGGAAATGTCTTTGGACAGTGCTGGCTCCCTCAGCCAAGGAATGGAGATGAGCCCTCCCTCTAAAGTCAGAATTGACTGGACTTCACCTTTATAAGTGCTTATACCCCCACCCGTTGCTGTGAAATGGAGTGTCCAAGGAAACCTCTTTTTTTTTAAAGAATTACTCTTTGACCCTGCCTCTGCCTGAAAGCAGAAGCAGAACTCTGTAATGCTATATTCATTCTATTTCCATGCTTAGCCAGCTTTACTGATCAGGATAATCTTAACCCACCTTTGAACCCAAAAGGTGATATTAAACTGACATCCGCTAGCTTGTTTATTGAACAAACAAAAAATACAGAGTTAAATAGAAGAATAAATTGGAAACAAAAACAAACAGAATATTATTTATTTGTATACCGCCTATTTATACAACCTTATTTGTAGGTTCTTATCTACCTCATAAAAACAGTTTAGTACCAGTCCTTAACAACCCCCCTCCCCCTGGAGAAGAGCACTGTAAGAGGCAGCTGAGGGCTAATCTAAGGGGCCAGCTGTTCAAGTAGAGTTTCAAAAGTAATAAGGTTAGTACCTTGAATTGGGCCCGGAAGCCTACTGAAAACCAGGGTAGTTCCAGAAAGTAGGCACTGCTCTGGAACCAGCTAAAGTTGCATTCTGCGTCATTGTCAAGGGTAGTCCAATTTACAGCAAATTATTGTAGTCTAATTAAGAGATGACAAGGACATAGACTCAGCACATCCTGGGAAGTGGGCATAACTGGCAGACCTATTAGAGCTGCCCGAACGGTCCCTGGCCAGTTTCCACCATGAGTCTATGAGCACCCCAGATGCGCACCAGCTCTGTTAGGAGAAGTAGAATTCCATTTCCAGCAATACAGTAGATGGATTCTCCATAGGAGCCTCAGGAATAACTCCACCTTGCTGGTATTCAGTCTGAATCTCTTCTGCCCCATCTAGTCCTCAAGGCTTCCAGATACCCAATCAGGACTTCTGATGCATACCTGCTTGGCTTGGGTAGTGATTATCATTAGATGATTGGTGATATTGGAGCATTAATAGATGACCTCCCACATGTATATCTTAAATATCTCAGGGGTCTCCAAACTTGGCAATTTTAAGACACGTGGACTTCAGCTCCATGACTGGCTGAGGAATTCTGGAAGATGAAGTCCACAAGTCTTAAAGTTGCCAAGTTTGGAAACTCCTGGTCTATCTAATAGCACGGCCTCATCTTCCCCAATTACACCAATTGGAATTGCCTACTGAGGAAAGAAGAGAACCACACCAGAATGGTGCCTCCAATTCACAATCCTTGCCAATAATATAAAAGGTATGGCTGATAATTTATAGCACTGCTGAGAAATCTAACATGATGATAAGAGGTCCTACCACATCTCCATCCAAGTCCTACCACAGGCCAGTGGGACTCAGTTTCATTCCCAGGCTGAAATGGATCCCCACAATCTGTTTTACCCAAGATTCTCTGTAGTTGGAGCTCAATCCCTTCCTTAGCCTTGTTATCAAGGATGGGCTGCTTGGAGATTAACATTTATCTAAAAGACATCTGGATGAGGAGATGGCATTTTGAGAATGGGGTGTATTCTGCTCGTTCAAGACAAATGAAATCAGCTAATCTCCAAAGATCTATTCACAAGTACCCCTACTATCATGCCTTCACTGTTGCATGTGTTCACCCAAAACCTCTGATGACTTTCTTAGACATCCCAGGCTTAAAAGAATCAACATGATCTCGCAAACTGTTACCTCTGCTATCTTTTTAGCACCTAGTTCAGAGTGAGCAGTTCTGTTTGCAAAATGCTCACAAATTGCTGCAAGGAAATGTCGATTTCAGAGGAGACGTCGCCCTACATAACACTGGTGGCGGGCACTCCACAGACACCCTGTGTGGAGAAATATGATGCTTTGCTGCTTTACCACCATGATGTAAGTCTGAACATGGGATCCTATCTCTGTTCAGTCAGCTCAGCTCCTTGTTTTTTGCCACAATCCCTCCAGGCATCTCCTTAGGCACTTCATCTTCCAAAGTTCCTTGGTAAAGAACCCCAGAGTGGAATTTGCAGGTTTCAAATGATAGGGACAAGAAAAGACCCACTTTTGAGCTGTAGTATTTCCTCTAAGGCAAGCTTGTCTCTGAAAAGGAGAGATGTTGCAAGATGCAGCCAAACTGACTAGTTTAGACGTGCTGATGAACTTGAAATGGGTTGACTAGTCAGCTTGATACTGATACCAATAAAAAGTGGCATATTTTGTAAGCATTTAGAAAGGACAGCACTGCTTGGAAGGAGTCAGAATGTATCTATCACAAACAAGTCGCATAAAACCATTTCTTTTTTGATAGTGGCCAGATTAGCTGTCATGTGAAGATGGCGGACACAACATCCTTAGATTGCATTCGATAGGGGTTACAATTGAGAAGGTGGCAGTATGGGATCTGGGCTTTGCTGCCAGGCTGCAGGGGAATGGAGAGCTGTCTTCAAGTGTATCAAAAGAGGTCCTGCAGAATTACCCAGTTGTTCCAGAAGATAGGATAAGAAACAGTGGATTTATATGACAAGGAAGTAGGTTTTAGTAGACAGTCAGGAAGAATTTCTCTCCTTTGCTGGAGATGCATTAGCAAGACTTTTGGACCTGACTATCTCCAAGGTCGTTTCCATAAGTTCCATCCTATCATCATTATCACCACCACCAAGTGCAACTCCTTGCTTATGGAGGAATCCAGACTCAAGCATCAGGGGTAAATAGTCATTCTATGCTGTACTGGAACACACGGAAGGAGACCCCCACAGGGTGATTAGGAAGCCCTTTTCTGTCGTTCATCTGGAGTCTATGTACTTTCCCATATCTTAGATGTTGCTGTGGGAGGTCATCAGTTGCTTCCAGGTAAGATTCCATCAAAATGTTGATGATAGCAATATCACTGCTGGCATCTGGCAGTCAGCAGAAGTAGCCTGCAGTACTGCATTCTAACCACTGCGCCACCAGGGCTCTTAGCCAGCCACACATCACTGAGAATGAAACAGATGGTGCTTTGGAATCCCTTGTTAAGGGACTATAAGGGAATCTGCATGGCCAGAACAAGTTGAGAGGGTGATTGTCTATTCAGCAACAGTGTGACAGTGGGAGGGCACTAAATGGGGTTCCTGAAAGAGCAGCAGCACAATTTGGGATCCACCTTAATCAGCAAGAGAAAGGAAGCTGTGACCAGATTCTTTGCCCAGCTGTGACGGCTGCTCCCAGTTGCAACCCTTCTTTATATGGGAGGCTCTAGCAACATGCACCCATGGCATAATTGGATTGGATTATTACAGGGTGTTTTTTCCTGGGGCTGCCCTTGAGGACTAGCCAGAACTGCAGTTGGTGCACAAAACAGCAGCCCACATGCTGATTAGAATTCACCAGTTCAGCATCGTGACACTGTACTGTGGGTGCTGCACTGACTTCAACCGGCCTCTCGGTATAATTCAAGGTGCTACTGTAATCTAGGAAGCTCTACAGGGAGTGAATGCAGGCCACCTGAAGACCTTCTCCTCCAAGATGACCCTCATAGGCCTGTTGGTTCTGCTTCGGAAGGGCCCTGGAAGCAATCGTTCTCCTTTGCTGCCCCCCCATGTTCTAGAACTGGCCAAGGAATTCTGGGAGTTGAAGTCCACAAGTCTTAAAGTTGCCAAGTCTGGAGAGCCTTGTTCTAGAGGAAGCTCGTCTTTTCTTGATATCCAATCCGCCCCTTCTTTGGTTATTTTTCAGAGAAGCCTCAAAACCTGGTTGTTCTGAATAGAACATTTATTTATTTATTTATTTATTTATTTATTTATTTATTTATTTATTTATTTATTTATTTATTATTAATTTGGTTTATATACCGCCCTACTCCCGAAGGACTCAGGGCGGTCTACAAGGCAAAATTTAAAAACAATATTTATTTATTTATTTAATTGAATTTCTATACCGCCCTTCTCCCGAAAATAAAATAAAATAAAATACAAATTAAATTAAATTAAGTCTAGCCCCAAAAAATTAAAATCACAATTTAAAATCATTAAAACCCCTCAGTCCAGACCAGATAGCTCAAAGAGCCAGGTTTTTAGGTCCCAGCGAAATGAACGAAGGTCGGGGGCAGTCCAGACTTCCGTTGACAGTTGATTCCATAGGGCAGGCGCGCCCACAGTGAACGCCTTCCCCCTGTGGATCGCCCGTCGGCAATCCTTGACCGGCGGTACCCTGAGGAGGCCCTCCCTGTGGGAGCGCACAGGACGATGGGAAATTGACGCTGGCAGCAGGTGCTCCCTCAGATAATCCGGGCCCATGTCACTTAGGGCTTTATAGGTCATCACCAGCACCTTGAATCTCACCCAGAGGGCAACTGGAAGCCAATGCAGCTCGCGGAGAAGAGGTGTTATATAGAACCTAGAATAGTTGGAAGGGACCTTGGAGGTCTTCTAGTCCTCAAACAGGAGACTCTAGATTTCGGACGTTCACTTTTTGCCATTTGTTTGGCAATGCACTTTCTTAAAAATTTTTATTGCTTGAAATTAGTATTAATGTGATTTTATGGTTTTACTGTTTTATGACATAGGTTTGTGACTCACCTAGAGATAAGCAATTCTGGCAGCAAAGAGGATCTAGAAAATTGAAAACCAATAAACCTTTCTGTCTTCCACTGTGTTATGATCATTTTTTCCAGATATTTAAGAGTGCTATGTTTATGTTTCCATGCACACACACAGACACCACCACCCCTGCTATATACAAAGACCCACAACACAGTCTTTTCTTCTGAAGGCTAAACATTCCCAATTCCTTTTATTTCTCTTTACAAGAGTGCTTATGCCTGATCATCCCCGCTGACTTTTGCAGATTCGGATTCACATGATAAACAACTTGTTGTATGCCTTTTAGTGAGATGGGAGCCTGTATTAATTAGAGAGAGAGAAATAAATAAATAAAAGCAACGGTTGTTTACAAGGTCTCAGCAGAGGGCAGCACACAGCTAACTTTGGCTGAGGAGCTGAACAAGGCTAACTGTGGCTAGGAACAGGACTTGGGGGCAAGTCTTCCAGGACTGGCTAGGCAAAAGTTGTCCTGGGATAAGAGTCATGCCCACTTTCACAACAGGGCCAGGTGGGCTACGCGGATGCACCCACCACTTGCTGAGCTGCAATTCAAGGTCCCCTCCCAATGCATGGTCTGCTGCCAATACAGGTACCCTGCATTCAGATGTTTATATCTGGTTATTTTCAGATCAGTTTTCTAACATACTGTAGCCAATGAGGTTAACCTGAGGCACGATTATTGCTGATTGAAACTTATCTAGCATATCACTGTTTTGACTTTTATTTTTGTCTTCTGGGCTGTTTGCAAAACACCCCCCCCCCCATTTTGTGTCATCTAAAAATCTGCTAAGCATTACTTCTAATCTAAGTAATTTATTTCCTCGTGTTATTTATTTAATTATTCATTTAAACTCATTGGTTGCCCAACTCCAGCCAACTCTGGGCAGCATACAAAACTAGAGAAAACATAAAAATAGCTAAAAAAAAAAGGCATTAAATAGGAGAACCCAAACTAAAATAATCTAATAAACAACAAAATCGATGAAACAAAATAGTGGCCATTGAACAAAGATCAGCCCCAAGGATCAAAGGGATCAAAGCCAGATTTTCAAAACTTTTGAGAAGCTCTGGAAGAGGGGAGGGACGCAAGAGAGAAGGCAGGCTTCCTCAGTCCCAGAAAATGACCCCAGCTTGCAGCTTCAAAGGGGACGTAAAGGACACTGCCCTGCCAGAAAGTATTGGGCAGGCAGAAATGATTGGAGATAAGCAGTCTCTCCAAGCCTTCTGCCACACAGGGCTTCATAATTTTAATACAACACCTTGAATTGCGCTCAAATCCAGTTGGCGCCCAATGCGGCTTGCTTAGCGGTGGTGAAACACAAACATAGCAGGAGGTGCCTGTTATACTGCTGGGGCCACTGAATATTGAACCATCTGTAGTTTCCAGGTGATCTTCAAAGCAGCCCCATGTAGAGCACATTGCCTAATCCAGTCTTGAGACGAGCAGGGCATAAGTGACTATCTGAAAGGCCTCCCAATGGCTGGCTAGTTGTGCAAATGTTTCTATATCGCCCTATTGTCAAGTGCAGGAAATCAGGAGTCCAGGCAGTTCAAAAGAATACTGTATAGGTTTATTGTAAGCTAATGTTCTCTACAAGAATCTGAACTACTAAGGGTCAAAGCAAATTGGCGGTAGATAAGAGTCAATGGAATTCAAGGAGGGCTGGACTTAGATCTCTTGTGAGGATAAAGGGACTTGAGACTGATGTTGTCCTTGACCTCTTCCTTGGGCTCAGCCTGGTCATCTCCTACATCTATTTCAAAAGTACCAGAACACTGAAAAATCACCAACATAACCAAAATCCACAGAAACCAAACCGCCAAGTCAACCTGGGTCTAACAACTGTGCTCAGAACCGGTTGGAATATAATAGCTTTAATTGTTTTCGGAAAAGCAAGTGCAGGGATGGGGGGGGAATCTCCCTGTATCCCAGGGATAAAAATTCCACGGGCGTAGAGGCTGCCACCCTGGAGGCTGTCCTGTGGACGTGTTCTCCTCTCACTTTGCGTGAGGTGGGGACACTTATTGGGATAACATGGAACGCAGGCTTGGAAGTCTTCTAGTCCGACGTAGTCAAACCTCCTGCCGATCCTATACCTACACCATTCCAGACTTTCTTTGGGTTTGACGGGATGGATACACGTGATTATAGAAAGAATAACAGAACAGAATAATAGAGGTGCAAGAGGTCCTCCAGCCCAACCTCCCCTTGCAGTGCTGTTTTCAGTCTGGGTCTGTTTCCACAATAGATTATGTCATCCAGCCTACATTTAACAAACTGTCTGAGAAGCATAGCGAATATTCTGACAAATCTATCACTTATATCAGGATGTATTTATTAGGTTTTCGGCATTCTCACAATTTATTAAGGAAGTGCCCGATCAAAAATTGAGATTAATCTCTAGGACTTGTTCTCGACAAATCCATGCTAGGTTTCTATTTTTAGTCATTTCTGCTTTGTTTTTCAGGTGGGGTACACTGATAATTTCATAATCTGCTGTAGCATCCTTAGTACCTCAAAAGGCAATTTGACAACTCCTGGAGGTTTAAACTCCTGGAAACCTCTGATCATACTTCTCAAGCTTCAGGCCTTATTTATGTACATGCTTAATTTCTACATCTGCCTTTCTCAACCTAGTTGACTCTTGGACCAAGGACAGGGGTCTCCAAACGTCTGGATGTTGAAGTCCACAAGTCTTAAAGTGGCCATGTCTGGAGACCTCTGATCTAGTGTATCCTTCCCAGATATTCTGCTGTTTAGAATGAAATACATTTCTTGTGGGTGGTGGTGGTGGAGTTGAGTAGCTCTGCCTGCATTTACATCTTGCCAACTTCACTGAGAGCTGGTAGACTCATCCTGCTCCTCTCATTGTGAATATACTCAGAGTTGCCCTTTTGCTTCTTCTTAGCATTCTTTGCCTACATGAGCTCATTCGGGGCTTGCATCTGATGCCAGGTCTCCCTAAGTCAGGGGACTTCAACTCCCAGAATTCCTGAGCCAGCCATGCTGAGGGGAAAGCGAGAGGTTTCCAAATAAGCCATGCTGGCTGAGGAATTCTGGGAGTTGAAGTCCACGAGTCATAAAAGAGCCAAGGTTGCCTACCCCTGCCCTTTTTTCTGTCTCCTGGGGTATTTTTCAGATAGCCAGAAAACTATGTGGGGCCTACATCCTCCAGTTTGCTGTTTGTCATTCTCCAGTTTGAACTGTGTCTCGTATTCTGCTCCTTTTTGCACTTAAGTTCTCTTTCCGTAGGATTCTATGTAACATTAGTCTGAATTCGATAAAAACTCACTTCTTTTAAGTAGAAAAATATATGAATAAAATGAAGAACTCTGGCATAACCTTGAGAACCAGTGTGGAGCATCAGAATCCCAGGTTCAAGTCAGCCATAAAAAGCCACTAGATGACTTAGCCCAACTTACCTCAGAGCTGATAGTTGTGGGGAAAAGAGGAGGGGGTCTTAAGAGAGGAGACACTTTGAGCTCCTAAATCTGGGAAATAGCACAAATACATCAATAGATAAAAACTTCATCCTAAGGAGTATTTTTTTATTTTTTTTTAAATTTGTATGCTGTCCATCTCATTCCCAAGCAATGCTGAACAGGTCATCCTTGACAACTCTTCCTTGGCCTTGCTTGGGCCAAACACGCTCTTGTAGCCTTCAAGAGATTGCTCATCCCAATAATCTATTCTAGACCATGGTCCAAGAAATCAAATGTCTCTTGTCAACACTGCTGTTTCTAATAATTTATCTGGTGTATTCTTCTTTCTCTGCTTAGTCCTTTACCATAGAGCAGAGATGAGAATGCCACCTGAGCCCCCAGCATCTGGCCTTTTCTTCCCAGATCACTTTAATAATACACCAGGGGTAGGCAACCTTGGCTCTTTTATGACTCGTGGACTTCAACTCCCAGAATTCCTGAGCCATCTTGCCTACCCCTGTAATATACTGTAGTTATATAGCTCTTGCCAATATCATTTTCCCACAATGGTTTAGCAGGAAAGGTTAATTACTAATGGTCTTGATAAATCTTGGAAGTTGTTCTGTTCCATTCTTAATGTGTGCTCCAAGCAGACACTACAAATCACAGCCAGATAACTTAATATAGAATCATAGAATCATAAAGCTGGGAAGGGACTTTGGAGGTCTTCTAGTCCAACCCCTTGCCCAAGGCAGGAAATATAACATCCTGGACAAATGGACGTCCAATCTTTCCTTGAAAACCTCCAGCAATGGAGCACCCACAACTCTGGGAGGCAAACTGTCCATTGATTAATTGCTCTCACTGTTAGGAAATTTCTCCTTATGCCCAGGCTGCATCTCCCTCTGAGGAGCTTCACTCACTGTTTTTTGTCCTGCCCTGGGGGGGAGGGGGGGCTTTGGAGAATAAGTCAATCCCCTCTTCTTTATGATAGCCCTTCAAGCATTAGGAGATGCTATCAGGTCTCCCCTCATCCTTCTCTTTGACTTAGTTGGCCTAAGTTTGTTTCTTTGCTCCTAGTAGCCACTTAATCTGCAATTTCTTTTGTTGTCTTCTCTGCCCTTTAATAATCTGTTGTCATGCCTTCTTTTACAAATTTGCTTCTTTCTGCAAGCTTTTTTTTAAGGCCTGGAATTTGGGAATTGTTGGATTTCCCCCCCCCCCTGTTTTTCACTCTCATCCACTGGTTCCTTTAATTTATTCTCTTTCTTGTGTGTTCTCATTTTCTCTGGAAGCTCCATGAAGCCTCTGCGAGGCTATCTCTTTAGATTCAACCAGTCTTTGTCCTCTTTTATCTAATGAAGGGGGCCCCGTTACCCCCACTTTTGGATTATTTTTCTTCAAGCATAGGAAGTAAGGAAAGCTAAGGCCCAGAATAATCTACGGCTAGCAATCAGTGCTAAAATAATTTTAAAAATTCTTTCATATGTAAGAAAGAAGAAGAAAGTCAAGGATGGATTCACAATTGGATGACCAACAGCGCTCAGTGGATAGTCCTCAATGGAACTACATCTACATGTCGGGAAGCATGCAGTGGGGTTACATCAAGGTTAAATCTTGCGTCCAGTACATCTTCATAAACAATCTAGATGAGGGGGTAGAAGGGGAGCTCATCAAATTTGCAAATGTCACAAAGCTTGGGGGAATTGCTAACACTTTGCAAGTTAGACTCAAGATCCAGAAAGATCTTGACAGAATTGAACACTATCAAGTTACACCTCAGTGTGGAGACAAGTAAGGTCCTGCACTTGGGCAGGAAAAACAAATGTACATCTATAGAAGAGGCCATACCTGACTCAACAGTAGTACCTGTGAGAGGGATCTATGGGTCCTAGTGGATCATCAGTTAAGTATAAGTCAGCAGTGTGTTGCAGTCACCAAAAAATCCAATGCAGTCTTAGGCTGCATCGATAGAGGGACAGCATCAAGATCACAAGAAGTGATAGTACCACCTTACGCTGCATGAGTGAGGCCACATTGGGAATACTGCATCCAATTCTGGTTGCCATGATATAAAAAGAGATGTTGACACCCTGGAAAGATTGCACAGAGGCACAGCAAAGATGATAAAGGGTCTGGAGGTTAAATCATATGATGAATGGTTGAGGAGCTAGTACACCTCTAGCCTATTGAAGAGAAGGACGGGGCGGGGGGGGGTGTAACATGATAACTATATTCCAGTACTTGAGAGGTTGTCACAGGGAAAAGTGGGTTGACCTATTCTCCAAAGCACTAGATGTAAGGGTGGAAGATAATGAAAGAAAGATCCATCCTAGAAGGAGAAATGTTCTGACAGTGAAAACAATTAATGAAATAGCTTGCTTCCCGTAGCTCCATCACCGGAGGTTTTCAAAAATAGGTTGGAGACCATTTGACCAGGATGGTGTAAAGCTCCTGGGATTGGACTAGAAGACCTAGAGGTCTCTTCCAGCCCTATGATTCTATATTCTGTTGTATGTTGTATGAAAAACGTGATCAGCAAGCAAAAAATAATAATATATGCAGCAGACATGTCACACGTGACTGAAATGGAGGGAGTAAAGTTTTGTAATAACAATATTGTAATAAAACCTACAATGACAAAGGAGACAAATCAATAGTTCCTCCTAGATGCTCCACTGGGAGAGGCGATGAATCCTAGATGGATGGCAATATCTGCCGTGTCACAACACTTACAGTGTAATAACAACGTAACAACAGTTACAACAAGGTCTGTATTTTTTTTTAAAAAAAAAGAATAATAAAGTAATACAATGTAAATGGATCATCTTGGACACAAAAGTTTCCCTGAGACCCAGGACTTGACTAGCCTGACTGGGAGGAAACCTGGTGGAGCTCTCCATTTCATCAGCCTCCCCAAATAGCTTTTCCTCCATAGTTTGAGCCACATTAAGAACTTCACATTGTGAGGGTTTTCACCTTAAAAGCAACCCCCCAAAAAAACAACAACCCTAGTTTCCTTTGATGGCCTGTACCTGAACATTCCCCATCTGATCTTTTGCAGCTTTGCAAATGCTACTCAAATGGTCCACCCCCAGCAGCATCTGTGCGACAGAGGCGAAGTTGGCCCGTTAAGGGGTTCTGCCTGGGGTCCCCCATCTGAGGGGTGTCTGCTTCTTCTGCAGGCGGGCCTTGCTGTGAGGTACCTCCTCCGCCACCAGTGAGACTGATGGCTCCTTTCTCGAGCATTTCCATTTATCTTGGCTACACTGATGAGAAAAATCTCTAGTACATATCATTCCATTTACATGATTTATGCAAAGTGTATTAAATGTTCTTGGGATGTTTAATCAATGTGCTGGGAGGGAGAATTATTTACTGCCCAGCTATGCCCAGTCAGCACAAGACAGAAGGGAGGGACCAGCCGGAAGGACAGAAGGAGGCACAAGTCCTAGAGCAACCAACCGAGGCTTTGCGCTGTGGCAGGGATGGTGATATTTTTTGCCCCAATGAACTAAAAACAAAGGCATCATCCTGAAGAGAAATGGCAGAGGTGTTGCACTGTAGGTAAACAAAATATAGATTGTCTTGGAATTTCAGCAGATAGAAAGCCCATGGGACACGGGGGGAGACAAATGAGGCTCCTTCTGCAGCAGATGGCCAAGGTCTTTGGAAGTGAGGGATCCTGACATGTCCCCTTTCTGCTAAATATTGTCTCAGAGAGATAATTGGATCAGTATAAAGCTGGTTTTACTGTCTGTATTAGGAGGATACTGTCTGTATTAGGAGGATAGTATGGGCAAACATACTTTTAAAAAAGTATGTTTGCCCATTTTTCTGACATGCAGAAGATTTATATTCAGTTTCTTCCAATGTAGCTGTCATGGTTCCGATAGATGAGACTGTTAAGTCGTGGGCTGTTGGGTGCAGGAAGGAAGACACGAGGCTGAGTACAGGAAAACTCATACTTTATTCTTGCTAGAACTGTACTGAAACTTAGGCTGCAACCAGCCACAATATATAGTCTAGCCCCTAGGCGGCAGCCAATGGGTTTGAACCCACTCTTGCCGCCTAGGGCTAGCCAATTGCAGGACTGGAGACAGCCAGTCTGGGTTGCTGGAGAGCCGTTGGCTGCTCCAGCAACGCACGTGGTGTATCACCACAAGCCCAATACATAACAGAGACCATTTAAAAGAACTTCAAGGCAAGCACTTCTTCCTTAAAGAAGAATTGGGGATGGTCTAGGGGACGTCTGTCATCCCGTTCACTGGATAGTAACTGATGGGTGGCCTGCTCCTTTCCTCCCACCTCCAGTCCTTCAAACTTCTCTCTCAACCACTCAACGGACTGGCTTCAGATTGTAGTCGGATTTTTCCACTCATCCAACTCATCCCAAAGTGCCAGTTGCTTGGGCCCTCTTCAATCAGGAGAGCACGATTCGTGGCAAGCAGTTAGTGGAAATTCAGCTTAAACTTAAACTTAAACTTCAGCTTAAACTTTTTTTTGAATGGGCCAGCTCCTAACGCCAAGGGTCTCTGATAGATAGCACTCTCTCCGACAGCAACAATGGCTCGAACTGATCTCACATTCCTTTGGTCTCATGCCGATTGCCGGAGTCACCAAAGTCACACTCTCTATCAGGGTAATGATCTGCACCCCATCCGTTGATGTGGTTGCTGTAGTAACAGGCTTCTTCCTTTTTTCTCCGTCATGGAATCTTCCCTGAATCTTTGTTGTCCTCCTGAGGCTTCGAGTAGGCAACCGGAGCTCAGGACCCCGTGGTATTAGAATAGTTTGGAGTCTTGGGTTAAGGTCATGGTTCCGATAGATGAAACCTTCAAGAACTGCAAGGCATATTTATTGTATGATAAGAAGGTGGATAATGTGTTCAAGGTACATATTTTAAGGCATGCTCTGTTGCGAGTTTGCAAAAAGTATAGACATAAGTTAAATTATAAGATACCTATATGGGCAATACCAAAACACGCAATAGAAAATATAAGTGTTGGGTTTAAACATGATGTGACTACATATAAGGAAATTTTAAGTTTGGAAAGGAATGTATGGCAATTAAAGCCATATAATATTTTAAGAGAAGAAAAGATTGTACAAACTTGGTTTCAGTATGGGCAATTACAGGCCAGGTGGAAGGAAGACCAGAAAACTGGTTTTTCAACGATTGATGAAAATTTGGTAAAGCAAATTAGAGATCAAGGTCAAGCACATATTAAAAGGATATATCTTGCATTGATAGAAATTGACTCAGAGACAGAATTTGTTAAAGACTGTATGATAAAGTGGGCTCAGAATTTTCAAGAAGTCATTACAATGGATACTTGGGAAAAGATTTGGGTGAGAAATGTAAAGTTTACGCAGGCTCAAAACTTAAGAGAGAACTTTTATAAAATGTTTTATAGGTGTCACTTAGATCCTAAAAAATTAGCAAGTATGTATCCGAACTGCCAGCCCAAATGCTGGAGGTGTGGCGGTGAAGATGCAACGTATTTTCATATATGGTGGACCTGTAAAAAGGTTAAAGCTTTTTGGATTAAAATTTGGTGGAACATGCAAAAGATATTCAAGAAAAGGATAAAGTTTTGTCCGCAACTGTTTTTACTGGGCATTATTACTGATACTACTGTTGTGGACACTAAGCTGATGTTGAACTTAATTACGGCAGTGAGACTTTTAGTAGCGCAATATTGGAAGAAGGAAGAACTGCTGACTATAGAAGAATGGACTTTAAAAGTCTCCAATCTGGTGGAAATGGCAAAGATTTCAGCGTACTTGAAAGATCAAACGCAACAGAGATATATTGTGGAGTGGAGAAGATGGATTGATTATATCCAGAATAAATATGGGACTAAAAAGTTTCATCTAGCATTTGAATAAGTACTGATGTGATATTTATATTGCTTGTAGTTATTTTATAAGAGTTAAAGTGTGATAGATTTAATATTTTATTGTTGTTTGCATAAGGTAGACTATGATTGCTTGTATTTTTATACCCTGTATTGAGCTCTGGGAAGTCGGGGAGGGGGGAGGGGGAAGGGAGAGAGGTGTTGGGGAGGGTTGGGGAGAGGGAAGGGGATTGGGAGGGGTTTTGACTTTTTAAAAATGTATTGTAAAACTTTTCAATAAAAAAAGAACTGCAAGGCAAGCATTTCTTCTGTAAAGAACATTTTATTTGGCCAGAACATAGCGACACCTACAAAGGTGAACCCAAGACTAAATCCCCCTCCCCTTGGTAACAAAGTTGCAAGTTTCATTTCCCACCCCACCAAATTGCTGTCATAAATCACATTCACCAATTGTTAGAAAATGCAGGCACTCCTCCCAGCTGCTCCAGCCTGCCAAGGTGTTATCAGCAATGACCTTTGTTCCCATGCATGGGAATAGTTTTGGCTAACTGAGAACTACACCCCCCCCTTCCTTCTTCTAACTAAATATGTGGCAATGAAGACAAAATGAAAATGGCTTCAGTTCGGTTTGTCACAGCGTTGACATTAGCTCCCCAAGAAACATATTTAAATTCAACAATTCTCGGATGTAATTTTTATATTAATATCCTTGATGGAGTCCTTTTAAACACAAAGTCTTGTGTGAAGGCAACCAATCTTTTACCTATCCAGCTTTCAGACGTCCATGTACTTCTTCATCTATTTCTTCCGTGGATTTGGATTTCTGATTCACAGGAAAACAAACTCTGTTTATTGTTGCTGCACTGATGTCCACGATGGTAACTTTTGCAAATCTACTCCCGTAAAAAAAAAGTGTGACTTGGTTCTTTAACTTCTCCAATGTAGCCTGGCATTTTTCTGCCTTTGCATCCTCCATGCCAGCTTCCCTTCTTGTTCCTTATTGCAACTGTCATTTTCTCCTTCAAATTATTGATTTAATTTGCTATTCAATGCATATGAAGGGTAAAAAAGGAATTCCTCCTCTTCCTTCAAAGATTCCATGTCCAGATATGAGCGTCTCCCATTTTCCCTTTTTATATGAATCAGCCAGAACCAAGAGGAAAGAGGTACCATTAGGTGCCAATCACCTTATGGGGCTGAGGGGCTGGTCTTTTCTAGTGCTGCTCCCAGCCCTGGAATGGCATCCTTCCCCAGAGCCATTCAGCCTGACCACGTTTACCTGCAAGAGAACGCTGAAACCTGGCTCTTTCTGCAAAGACTGGGCCAGGATATTAGGTTGATCCATCCATTTTGAGTTGTCTTTAAAGAATGAGACAGTCCCTTCCCCGGATGTGGCTGTTTTTATTCCTGATTTAATTTGTTATATTGTTCCATAGTTTTTTAGCATTTCCTTTTTTAAAAAAAGATTTTTTATCTTATGCAGAAAGTTAAAATACAAATTCCAATATAAACAAACAAATAGATAAAATGAGAAGCAAAAAAAAGCAAACAAAAAAATAGACAAATCATTTTCAAAAAGGTGTGGATTGAAAAGGGCAAAAGACAAAAAACATATGCAGCAGCCAAAAAAGCTAATACAATCCTGGGTTGTATAAACATAGAATCAAGATCACACAAAGTATTAGCACTGCTTTATAAAACCCTAGTGAGCCCACATCTGGAATACCGCAGCCAATTTGTGTCACCACACTACAAAAAAAGATGTTGAGACCTTGGACTTGCGCTTGGCTAGTCTAAAGAAAAGGGGCAACATGATAGCAGTATTCCAGTATTTGAAGGGCTGCCACAAAGAAGAGGGGGTCACGTTATTCACCAGAGCACCAGAGGGCAGGACAAGAAACAATGGATGGAAACTGATAAATAAGAGGGAGCAACCTGGAATTAAGGAGAAACTTCCTAACAGTGAGGGAAATTAACCAGTGGAACAGTTTGCCTTCAGAAATTGTGGCTGCTCCATCACTGGAGGTTTTTAAGAGGCTAGAGTAGACAGTCACTTGTCTGAGATGGTATAGGTCCTCCTGCTTGAGCAAGGGGCTGGACTAGAAGACCTCCAAGGTCCCTTCCAGCTTCTATTCCATTCCATTCCATTCCATTCCATTCCATCCCATCCCATCCCATCCCATCCCATCCCATCCCATCCCATCCCATCCCATTCCATTCCATTCCATTCCATTCCATTCCATTCCATTCTATTCTATTCTATTCTATTCTATTCAATTCTATTCTATTCTATTCTATTCTATTCTATTCTATTCTATTCTATTCTATTCTATTCTATTCTATTCTATTCTTACATAAATAAATTACCACACACACCCCTGGTTGATTGCTGATATATATGGTGTTTAGTGAACTATACTGTAATTTTTTTTAAAAAAATATTCCCTAATAAGTAAAATGGGATGACTTTAGTTCCATTACAATGCTCTCCAATTTCTTTCTCAATTTGGCAGGAACAGAGCAGGAGTTGAGAATTGGATTCACTGCTGCACCTAGTTTAACTGCCAACATTAGAAACATTTGTAGAGTTTGATCACTGACAGGATTACAAACAGCATTAAACTCTGTCGCACTTGGATATTAGATTGTATTTAAATCTACATCACTTCTATATCTTTCCAGGGAAATTAGCCCACATTAGTTTGTTGCAAAACCAATCAAGATTTCAGTTACTATGAAAGCATCATAATATTGGGCAGAAGACAAGATCCGGATTAGACTTGCCTATTGTAGGCCATTCTATACAGTAAAAAATTAGCTATTTAGTGAATGATTTGTAGATAATTCATGATGCAATTGAAAAGCTATTACCTTTAAACAAAATAAATATTACAGTGTAATATATTGTGAAAGTACAAAAGGGAGGTGATCAGAAACAAGATGAATGGAAAGTTAGATAAAGAAATTAACTGAAAGAGAATTTAAAAAGAAAGGAATTTGAATCAGAGTAGTGTGAGTAACAGAAGCTATCGGGGCATAACGCCCACCGTCAATTGTCACATTCCATTCTGCATTTGGGATCTGTTCTGGTTGTGTTAATTTAGAGTTTGTTTGCTTTGTTTATAGGGCTGCCTAAATTACATAAAACAACTTGGCTAACAAACAAATGCATTAAAACTCTAATTAATATATCTCTGATATGCAACAGGGAGAAGCAATCCCACAAAAATTTATTTAATTTATATAATTAACATTTATATAATTTATACAGTTCCAGCATAAATTATTTCTTATGCCAAAGAATGTATATTGAATACAAAATAGTAATAAATCAGGATTGCCTTATCTTCCTATGGTTTAACCACTGGAGTCAAAACCATGCAAGGGAATGGTTGATTCAGTGAAGGAATGCTGTCCTAAAAATATACATAGAATAAATTCAGAAGGTTACAAGGGGGCATTGGGTGACCACAGGTCTTTTGAGTCAGTGACATGGCTGATCTCTTGCAATGCTGCGTGACCCTTAGCCAGAGACGGCAGGTGTGAGCGAACTGAGGTGATCGATAGAGAACAGACTTGATGCCAGGACAGTCGGTTACTAGAACACGAGATGGGTGGAATCCTTTTGCATTAATTTCATTATAAATAAGACTCACGGTGATACACAGCCATCTCTGGAACACTGATAAACCGTTACCCTCATGAGTTCCTTAGTTTTTCAGTAATTAAACTACTTTATCAGAAGTTCCTCAGCTCTTGTGTATCTGCTTAATGGGTTCCAGGTGAGCCTTCTGGCTGACGTTTGACAACATTTTTGGCAGAGGGCTGACGGGAAAGGAACTGCTGTGCTCTGACATTGGTTCCCATCTTTCCTGAAACTTTTCTGCCATTTGTGGAGGGCTTTCCAGATCTTGAAATATATATTCCCTCATTAAGATGACAATCCAAAGAGAGGCCAAATTACCAAATACGTGGACAGAAGCCAATATTACTTTAATACCAAAAGAAGATTCAGACCTGACCCAAATAATGACCAATATCTCTATTAAATGTGGACTATAAAATGTTTGCCTCAATAATAGCAGAAAGATTGAAGAGATTTTTGATTGAATTTATGCATCCAGATCAAAATGGATTCTTACCAAAGAGAGAGCAATTTAAGAATGATTTTAGATACACTGGAATACTATGAAATACATCCAGGGAAGCAAATGACGCTAATATTTTTAGATGTGCAGAAAGCCTTTGGTAATGTTAATTGCCAATTTATGGTACAACAACTAAACTGTATGGAGTTTGGAGAAAATTTTCTAAATATAATTAAAACAATTTATTATACAGAAACTGCTAAAATAATTGTAAATGGAGATTTCACAGAGCTTTAATATCGAAAAAGGCACAAGACAAGGGTGTCCACTATCTCCATTACTATTTATCTTAATTTTGGAAGTGCTGAATAGAAATGTTAGACAGGACCCAGAAATTAAAGAAATGGAAATAAAAGACAAAAAAAATATAAACTACAAACATTTGTGGATGATTTGGATTTATATTAGAAGACCCGTTGGAGACAAACCCTAAATTATTGACAAAAATTGAAGAATTTGGAGCAGTAGCAGGACTGAACATACACAGTGAAAAGACTACAGGCTGCAGACGGCCCCTGACCTTCGGTCCTTCCGCCATGACCTGAAGACATGGATGTTCCAACAAGCAGGCCTGGACTGACTATGGTTTTAAATTTGGCTTTTATTGGGTTAAATTGTCATTTATTTATTACATCCATTGTTTAATTCTTTTTTAAATTTTGTACTTTATGTTTTTTAATTTTTTATTGTTGTGAGCCGCCCTGAGTCCTTGGAGAGAAGGGTGGCATATAAATTTAATCAATCAATCAATCAATCAATCAAGTGGACCCTCGCACCCCTCACCAGAACAATAGAACTGTTTAGCCCACGGATGCCGGAAAAAGTTATCCTAAAAGCCCTAATAGACTCCAGCTGCACTCGCTGCCTCATAAGCCCAACCCTGGTGGGGAACTTAGAAATCCCAGTGAGGAGGCTGAGGAAGCCAATTTCTTTTGGCCAACTAGATGGGCCCATTGCAGAGGGAGGCCCGGCCACCCTTGCCATGCAACCCATTCAGCTGACCATAGAGTGGCAACCCCTGGGACGGAATGCCCACTCTTATTAGTCATGGCATGGCTAAAGAAATGGAACCCCAGGGTGGATTGGAGGACTGGAGAACTGAGATTCCCGAAAGGAAAATCCGATGCCCAGAAAGCAACCCAGGCCAAAGGGGGGGGGGGTGTAAAGTCCCCAAAAAGTGCAGCCACAGCAAGTGAGGGGGAGCTGGAAGGCATACCAGAAGAATACCGAGATTTAGCTGAAGTTTTCAGTGAAGAGAAAAGTAGGAGACAAAGTATACTTGTCCACAAAATATTTAAAGTCCCTACAACCCTCTAAGAAACTTGGACCAAAATTTGTGGGACCCTTCCCCATTAAAAGGACAATCAATCCAATGACGGTTGACCTAGAGCTCCCTAAGATGTTTAGACAGGTTCACCCAGTATTTCACATCAGCCTTTTAAAGCGTGAATTGAACTCACCCTTAAGGCCAGCTGCAGCCCCTCCTCCCCCTCCATTCATGGTAGAAGGGGAACAATATTTTGAAATTAAAGACATTTTGGATTCTAGAAAACATCATGGATCCACTCAATATCTAGTTGCTTGGAAGCATTTGCCTCCATTCCAGAACGAATGGGTCCTTAAACGCCATATCAGAGCCCCTAGGCTACTTAGTAAATTCCATGTTATGTACCCTGATAAGCCAGACTAATCCCTCTTTTTGTCTCCTCTTTTTGTATTTTACAGGTAGCTCTTTCTTTCTTTTAAGGAGGGTGGCATGTCAGAACCAATTTCTTGGGGGGGGGCTTTTCCTTTCCCTTTTCTTTCCTTTTCCTCTTTCTGGGTTCTGCCAAACTCCTGGGGGAAGTTTTGGGGTGATTGTATGTGTATTGTCCTATCTCTTAGCTGCTACAATGTATCCTCTGGCTTAACTCTCACTGTGGAAGAGAAGGTGCAAAGACCCAACAATGTTTTCACAACCTTGGGAACGGAGTCTTATCAGCCTTGTTCCTACAGCGGACTTAACACTTGGGGATTGGCCCGTTTCAACTCAGTGGATGAACTGTTGGGGTGGGGTTTGCTTTTTGCTTCTTTAACCTATTGATTTGAGTGGGAAACCTTCAGATCCTGCCTTCTATGCCTGCTGTTCACCTCCTAATAAAAGCTCCTTTGGGGATCAATTTGTTCCAAGAGTTCTTCTTTCTTGGGAAGAGGTTTTGAAGCGGATGCTTATACATATAGTTTTTATAAAGACCAGATAATGTTTGACCAGATATTATTATCAGGTGAAAAATTGATTAAGAAACTGTATAACTTTTTGTTAAACTTAAAGATGGAAGACAAACAAGTTAAAGAAACAATGATAACATGGGCAAAAACCTTTAGGCACAATGTAGAGTTAAAACAATGGCAAAATTTGTGGGAAAGAAACTATAAAGTAACAAGGGCAGTTACTTATAAAGAAAAATTTTATGTTTTATAGATGGCATTTACCAACTGCAAGGTAAATAGATGGCATTTACCAATGTTTAAAAATATGTCTAGCAATTGTTGGAAATGTAAGCAAAAGCCAGGCAGGCAATACCAGCTTTGGTGGACATGCCCTAAAGCAAAAAAAATTCTGTACGAAAATATATATGTGGTTAGAGAAAATGTTAAGAAAACATGTAGATTTTAAGCCAGAACTATTTTTTTTATAATTTCAGAAAACTATGATAAAGAAAGTGTATATTTAATACTACATGTATTAATATCAGCGAGAATTACATTTGCACAAGACTGGAAAAATGAAGAAACACCAGCTGAAGAATACATAATTAAGAAAATTTTGGACGGGGCAGGCTTACATGGAAAATAACTAAATAAAATGAAATAAAAATAAAATAAAATAAAAATAATAAAATAAAATAAAATAAAAGGGAAAGAAGATACACAATACTTTCAAACATGGGATACTTTTTACAAATGACTAGAAAAATGGAGTAGAGAGTAGGAATGGAAGATGTATTGTTATTAAGTTAAACATGTGGACCCAGACAACACGTTGTTTACTAAGCGCTAAAGATTTGTAACTATAAAAAAAGTTAAGAAAATATCTTTAAGAAAAAAAGATGACAGTCCAAAGTTATCTGTTTTCTAGCTGAATGGAGAACTTTGCTCACCTGACACTTTTTCCTTCCTTGTGAGTAAAAGGTTCCCAGTATTTCAGACACTGTCATCAGTTGTCCTAAGCGTTGATGATCCTATTAACATGACCTCATTAGTTTCAGCATCTAAACACATAAGCTAGTAGTAGAGCAGGAGCTAATCATGCTAATTGTAACCTAACATTTGCATATTCATCAGCCCTGCTTGCTTTATGAACAGGGAAAAAACATCATACCATATGTCTTTAATATTTTTAAGTGGGTCACTTTCAGGGCTGTATCTGCTTTAAATAAATTACCCTGTTGTTGGATGTCCTTGCCAAAATCTTTGTCTTAAATGGTCATCACAGAGAGCCATTTTGTGCCACTGCTGAGTCCTCACAATACATCGTTCCCTGACATAATCCACGTCCAAACACACAGCCAAGCAAGACTCGTTCCAGTGCAGCTGGAATTTCAGCTGTGGAAAGACAAAGGTGGGCAGAAGTCTGGGAGGTGTGAAGGAAGCAATTTTACACCTACCTATAAAGCAATTTTACGGCCCCTGTGAGCCAGGGGACTTGGCTCAGTGGGTGGATTCCACTTCCCAAGATCTGTTGGATGGGGAAGAAGCTGGTGAATGAGATTTTCCCAGTCGGAGCAGACAGGTGGGCCCAGATCACCTGGCTGAGCAGGCAAAAGCTGCCCACCAAGGAAAGAGCTGCTTTAGAGGAAGACTTATTCCTTCTCTGCAAAATCCATACTTGAGCATACTTGATTTGGGAGCGTTCTCACTGAAGTCAAATTTCATTTTCCTGCATGCTATGTTTGAGGGTTATACACAGGCTGTGTTTGTTGTTGTTGTTGTTATTGTTCAGTTGCTAAGTCATGTCTGACTCTTCATGACCCCATGGACCACAGCACATCAGGCCCTCCTGTCCTGCACTGCCTCTCTAAGTCTGCCCAAACTCATGTTCATTGTATCAATGACACCATCGAACCATCTCCTCCTCTGCCATCCTCTCCTCCTTTTCCTTTCCCTCTTTCCCAACATCACAGTCTTTTCCAAGGAGTCCTCTTTTCTCATTAGGTGGCCAACTGAGTCACTTAATAATGGTGCTTCTGGTCCCAATTGCCAGCATTAAGCAAGGATGCTGGACACCAAAGGTGTGCCAACCAATAGTTAGGCAGCCACTGTAGAGCTGGCAGGGTCTGTGAGCCACTGAAGACATAAGGCAGCAGGTCTACCAGGCTGAGAGAACCGAAGGGGCAAGTGCAGATCCTCTGTGGACACAACAACCTGGGATGGCAGAGAATTCATTACTTTTTCAAGAAATGTTGGCAGCTCATAGAAGGCTGCCTGGTGGGCTGTAAGCTGCACAGGCTGGCTTAGATATTACATTTTGTCATTGTTATTGTTGTCAGTTTGTTCCTGCACTTTAATATTTTGTTTCTCATAGCCTTTCAATTTCATGACCAAAATCTAAAGGTAAAGGTAAAGGTAAAGGTTCCCCCGCACATGCGTGCTAGTCGTTTCCGACTCTAGGGGCCGGTGCTCATCTCCGTTTCATAGCCGAAGAGCCAGCACTTGTCCGAGGACGTCTCCGTGGTCATGTGGCCGGCATGACTGGACGCCAAAGGCGCACGGAACGCTGTTACCTTCCCACCGTAGTGGTCCCTATTTTTCTACTTGCATTTTTACGTGCTTTCGAACTGCTAGGTTGGCAGAAGCTGGGATGAGTAACAGGCGCTCACTCTGTTACGCGGCACTCGGGATTCTACATCTACATCTTTGTAAATTTCTGAGCCTTAACGGACGACATCTGTTATTACTTCAGCTTCTCCATATGCTTGTCCTGGGTTTGCATTGCCTGTTGAAATAATTGTGGGGTTTTTTTTTAGTATTGAGCAGTAGGATAGTTTTGTGCTCATTTCAATAAAAGTGATCTTAACTCCTCCTCACTTCCAACCATAAAAATAGCACCTGCAACATAACTGATGGTTGATGTTTCTCCCAGGAACTTTCCTCTTTATATTCATTATAGTCCCAATTTCTCATCATACATTCTGCATATAAGTTACATAAATCAGGTGACACAAACTCTGACACACTCTTTTCTCAATTTTGAACTACAGTGAGAGGGAAAAAAAAATATTTGATCCCCTGTTGATTTTGTACATTTGCCCACTGACAAAGAAATTATCTGTCTGTAATTTTAATGGTAGGTTTATTTTAATGGTGATAGACAGAATAACAACAAAAAAAATCCAGAAAACACATTTCAAAAAAGTTATAAATTGATTTGCATTTTAATGAGTGAAATAAGTATTTGATCCCCTATCAATCAGCAAGATTTCTGGCTCCCAGGTGTCTTTTATACAGGTAATGAGCTGAGATTAGGAGCATTCTCTTAAAGGGAATGCTCCTAATCTTAGCTTATTACCCGTATAAAAGACACCTGTCCACAGAAGCAATCAATCAATCAGATTCCAAAGTCTCCACCATGGCCAAGACCAAAGAGGTGTCCAAGGATGTCAGGGACAAGATTGTAGACCTACACAAGGCTGGAATGGGCTACAAGACTATCACCAAGCAGCTTGGTGAGAAGGTGACAACAGTTGGTGTGATTATTCGCAAATGGAAGAAACACAAAATAACTGTCAATCTCCCTCGGTCTGGGTCTCCATGCAAGATCTCATTTCGTGGAGTTTCAATGATCATGAGACTGGCGAGGAATCAGCCCAGAAGTATATGGAAAGATCTTGCCAATGGTCTCAAGACAGCTGGGACCATAATTACCAAGAAAACAATTGGTAACACACTACACCATGAAGGACTGAAATCCTGCAGCGCCCGCAAGGTTCCCCCTGCTCAAGAAAGTACATGTACAGGCACATCTGACATTTGCCAATGAACATCTGAATGATTCAGAGGAGAACTGAGTGAAAGTGTTGTGGTCAGGTGAGACCAAAATTGAGCTCTTTGCCATTAACTCAGCTTGCCATGTTTGGAGGAGGAGGAATGCTGTCTATGACCCCAAGAACATCATCCCCACAGTCAAACATGAAGGTGGAAACATTATGCTTTGGGAATGTTTTTCTGTAAGGGGACAGGACAACTTCACCGCATCAAAGGAACAATGGATGGGGCCATTTCCGTCAAATCCTGGGTGAGAACCTCCTTCCCTCAGCCAGGGCATTGACAATGGGTCATGGATGGGTATTCCAGCATGGCAATGACCCAAAAAACATGGCCAAGGCAACAAAGGAGTGGCTCAAAAAGAAGCACATTAGGTCCTGGAGTGGCCTAGCCAGTCTCCAGACCTTAATCCCATAGAAAATCTGTGGAGGGAGCTGAAGGTTTGAGCTGCCAAACATCAGCCTCAAAACCTTAATGACTTGGAGAGGATCTGCAAAGAGGAGTGGGACAAAATCCCTCCTGAGATGCGTGCAAACCTGCTGGCCAACTACAAGAAACATCTGACCTCTGTGATTGCCAACAAAGGTTTTGCCGCCAAGCACTAAGTCATGTTTTGTGAAGGGATCAAATACTTATTTCACTCATTAAAATGCAAATCAATTTATAACTTTTTTGAAATGCATTTTTCTGGATTTTTCTTGCTATTCTGTCTCACAGTTAAAATAAACCTACCATTAAAATTATAGACTGATCATTAGTGGGCAAATGTACAAAATCAGCAGGGTATCAAATAATTTTTCCCCTCACTGTAATTAGTTACTCTATAGTCCATCCTAACTGTTTCTTTCCTGGTCCTTACATAAATTCTGGTATAGGATGGCCCATTGGATTCATGTTTTCAAGGATTATTTAGAATTTCTTGTGACTCACCCAGGCTGAAGTCTCTGCACATCAACAGAGTAAAAGTAGACATCTGTTTTGGAAACATCTGGGCCTTTTCTCTTATCCATTGGCATCATGTGTCAGGAGCTGCTGCCTTTTCTGAATCTAGCTTTACCTCTGGCAGTTCTCTTTCCACGTATTTTTGAAGTCTGCTCTGAAATGTGTTGAGTGTTACTTTTTCAGCAGGTGAGGTGAGTGCAATTGTTTAGCAGTTTCAGCATTCTTCTGTGTTTCAGAAGATTGTATTGGAATAAAAATCTTTTCCAGTCTTTTGGCCTCTGCTGTTTCCCATACCTGCTTACAAATGACAAATAGCAATTTAAAAGCATCAGGTGGCAAGATTTTGCACAATTCTCTTAGTATTTCATCCATCCCTTTAGCTTAGTAATATTTTCCAGAACCGGTTTTCCTGCTGCATAGTGGCTCCCCTGCCCAAACTACTCTTTGCTGAGTTTACGGTAGAGTCCTTCGGCTAACAGTTCCCGAGGACTACAACCAGCTTCAGAGTTTATGGTCAACCTGGCAACCATGAAACAACCCAGGTCAAAGAGTCACTCATGCGTAGGCGATCACACACTTTGGTATGGTTTTTGCTACCCAGTGATCTGAACACAAGGAACAGTAACACTTGTCCGTTGTTGTAGTCAGACCCACTTCTCATTGCTTTGGAGATTGTGGTTCTACTCTGGAGAATAAGTCGATCCTCTCTTCTCTCATGCATGGACTCACTCTTTGTCTTTCTGCATGAAGTTGTGCTTATTTGATCACTCCAGGTTTCTGATGGAACTACTTGATTTCCAGAGGGGACTTGGGATTTAGTAATACTTCGCCTGCTGCCTTATTTGCCTGAAATGAAAGAATGACCACAGACTTGCTCTTGGGTGGAGAAACCTGAGGTGGAATGATCAAATAAACACGTCACACAAAAAGACAAAGAATGAGTTCATGTACGAGTGGGTGGAAACTAACCAAGGAGACAACAAACCTAGAACTAGGGAGAAACTTCCTGACAGTGAGAACAATTAATCAGTGGAATGGCTTGCCTTCAGAAGCTATGTGTGCCCCTTCACTTGAGTTTTTAAGAAGAGGCTAGACAGTCACTTAACTGAAATGATATAGAATCTCCTGCTTGATCAGGGGATTGGACTAGAAGACCTCCGAGGTCCCTTCCAACTCTGGTATTCTACGGCTTCTATGATGTCTGTTTCATTTAAACATGGGAACAACTGCTTTGATTGGTTTGGCTCTATAGTTGGTCTAAGAGTGCTCGATATGAGGAATCCATTTTGTTTACCTTGCCAAGGGACCTTTACATTCTAGCTGTGCCTGAATATAGAAATGAGTTAGGGAGAGTCTCAAAGTTGTGAGTTGTGAATGTGTTGGGACAGTAGTTTCTCTACACTGGCTCATAGAAATATTTGAATAGACACAGAGATTTCTTCATAATCACAGTTCCATGTATCCAGCTCATCCCTTCGGCAACGTTTCAGCTTCATATAAGACAAGAGCCAGACAAATAATGATATATTTCGAACATAAGCTGGGAAATGTTTGTATGGTCAGGAGTGTCAGGTACTTCCAAAGACTTCACTGTATCCCACCTCCTAGGAGGAAAATGCCCTGGAAGCTCTTCTCTGAATAGGCCCTGTGGGAGCCTGTATTTGGTCTAGTAACAGCTCCCTCTTTACTCCCAGCAAAGCCCAGTGGCCATTTTCTTTTGGAGAAGAAAGAACGAAGCAGTCCTTCCTGCACTTCACAGTTCTTGTCCTTTGGGTCATGCATTTCTACGAGAGTGGGATCCATTTGGCATCGCTTCCCCCTGTGAACCACTGCTGTCTCTACTCTGTGTACAGCGTGTTGCTTCTGGGGGACACAAACTCAATCTGGCTTATGTGTTTCATATTTGTGTTCTACCATGATTTTTTCAAAGCAGGCGCAAGAGGTGTTGGTTTGATCCTGAGGATGAAGGTTGATCACGGGCTGTGGATGATGAACTCTATGCAACACAGCTCCAGTAACTCTTAATTCCAGCAGAGCCAGATCCCGCTACCAAATGTAGGCTCACAATAGTCCAGAAAGTTAGGATCCAGCTCAGAATTACAGTAGCCACAAAGGGTTTCCTCTCCATTGGAAACATTCCCCATCTTGGCCTTTACACTGGCCCTTAGCAAAAGGATGCAGCAAAGTATCTGCCAACATAATGGGACAAAACAACCCATCCTGTCAACTTCAAATGTTTGTATAATAGTCCCAAGAGGCTTTTTGTCCTCTGTTTATATATTTTCCTTTTTGTGTTTTCTCCAGTAAGCAAACTTCAGAGGACCCTTTGCAACACTCACACACCCTTGCTTGTAAGGAAGAGAAAGGCCCGAGAATGAATCATGGGAAAGCATCCTGTGGTAAGAGGGGTCTCTTAATGAGGACCACCCTTGGCTTTCAGCATGGACCTAGTGCAAGAGCATGTCTGCACGAGGGTGGGAGAGGGCTTTGTTTGGCTGGAAAACTGTTTCTGAAACACAATGGTGGAGGGGAGAGAGCCAGACACCAGGCCTTTGTGTGCAAATTTCCCAGCGGAGTGAAACTGCTTTCCACAAGTTAATTAAACAGGTTTGTAGTTCAGAGCCTGCCTAATGAGCTATAGTTCTTCATGAATGAGAGGCTTGTCTCCAGCGATGAGGCAAAAGTCCAAAATATGTCAACAGCAATTACTGGGGGGCCAGCCAGTTCAACATCTGATCCAAATTGGAGGGGCAAGAAAGGCAAGCAAGAAGATGTGCTGTGGCCAGGATCTTTGGAGGGGCGGGGGGGGGCGCATCAAGCCCGTCGTGTACCGTGAAACTGCAGCCGCACCAACTCTGAAAAGTGAATTTATTACTTTATATCTTTCTGTTCCTCAAGGAATTCAAGGCAGCATACAAATCACACACCGTTCCTGGTGTGTGTGTGTGCGTGTGTGTGTGTGTGTGTGTGTGTGTGTGTGTGAGAGAGAGAGAGAGAGAGAGAGAGAGAGAGAGTGAGTTTGTGTGTTGTGGATCATTAGTGCCACAAATTCTTCTGGAATGGGGCACATGGCATCAATCAGAAAGAAATAACAAGAAAGCCACTGCTTCCTTAATTGGAAGACGCTTCCCATGGGTTATAATATGCTCTGGAGATGTTCTTGTAGACTTCTGTTTCAGGTATTAGCACACAAATACCCCATAATTGTACAGACATACACAGAGATTATCTAGTTTTCGTGTTTTGTGAATGATTCATCAGCATGAAAAAACATATCGTATTCGATAAATAATTCATCGTTATTTCCTATTTACTTAACATCATTGCCAGGTGTGCAATTTAGTCATTACAAGTAACTTCCTCTTAGATGGCATGAAAATGGCAATCACTGGTGACCCCAGTTTAATTAGGGCTTATTTGGATTATCATTTGGAGGAAGGGAGGAGCAGAAGTTCCTCCCATTGCAAGTCATCCGCTAGAGGCAGCATCTTCTGGCTGGGAAATCATATTGTCCAACTGGCAATACTGTGATGGTGGTAAAACGCCATCCTTGCATCCCCAAAAATCTTAACAAGTTTCATATAAAAAACTAGGGTAGTTGTAGGACTATTCAACAGAGACAGGGGACACCCAGTTTCAAAGATTATTAGATAATTGTATCGTAGACATCTCTTGTAGACATCACAGTTTATCCTGTGTCACATGGTATGGATATAATGGAGGTAGGTGTATTCTACTTCCAGGAATTATGACAGGTACAAATGTAACTCGTAATGAAACTAGCTGAGCTGTTGTGTATTATCTTTGAGAAAGCTGATGTCGGGCAATTGAAGAAAAAGAAAAAAAATGTCCCTTTCCTCAAAAAGAGGAAAGTTATCTACAGATCAGTCAGCCTGACATTCATTTTTAAAGAAAATTCTAGCTTATAATGAGATTGACTTGTAAATTCCTTGAAAACAGTCCAGTAAGTACCAGACGTCAGCATGGATTACTGGTCAAGAACACCTTGTTGAGCTAAAGTTTATTTTGGATCACATAACTTTAGTGGATTGGGACAATCCTGTAGTCCTGATTTCCCAGCGAAGCATCTGACAAAGTATTCCACGATATGCTTCATAGGAAGCTAGTTAAATGAAGGCTGGAAGGTCTGACAATTAAGTAGATACAATGCTGGCCTGAGAAATTATTCGCTAATGATTTGTAATCAGAGTTGAGAGGGATATCCATGGGGTGCCAACAGATCTGTCCTGGCTCCTCAGTATTTTATTAATAATGTAAATGAAGATCCCAAGCAAAAACTTGTTGAATACCCATTTGATAAAATTGGAGAGGGGGATAACTAATGCCCTAAATCAGGGGTCCCCAACCCCTGGTCTGTGAACCGGTACCAGGCCACGGCATGCCAGCAACCGGTCCGCACAAACAAGCAAAGCCCCATCTGTGGGATGCAGGCAGCACACAAAACCACACACTCTCCGGTCCGTGAAAAACCCGTTCTCCATGGAACCGTCCCTGGTGCCCAAAAGGTTGGGGACCTCTGTCCTAAAGGGCAGAAATACAGTTGATGGGTTGAGAAAGTAACAAAGTAACAGAATGACACTGAACAAGGACCGTTACTAGGGCCCATCACCAAAGAAACAAAAGTGAAATGCTTGTAGCCTTTTGCTGCATCTACTCATGAGGAACAAAGCAGTCTGATCTATTTATGCTCCTCACCCCAGAGTAAGTGCCATAGATTTTAGCAACAACTCTGCATTGAATCAAGTCTATACCCCTCAAAAACCCCTATGTAGCATTTCAGATTTGAAGGCCAAAAAAATTCTTGGGGGTGGTGTGGTGTGGTAATCCATGCAACACCTGTTCGTGTGTTCTTCAAAAAGCTTCTTATACTTTCAAAATAGGTGCGCTGGGTTCAAAGGGGCTACATACATCACTGGGAGAAGATGAAGCCTGAAAAGGGAATGTTATTTAGAGGAACAAAACCAACAGTAAGATACACATGCATTTTTATATACCATTTAGTTAAAAAATTGAAAGAAAGCTAAGTAGAGGGTACTTCAACAATGGAGGGATACTAAGTAAAAAGTATTTTTAAAAGTGTCATTAAACAACCTTTTAAAATGGATTAAAGGAGAGACATTCAGAAACGAAAATAAAAACAATGAATAAAAGTAACTTAATTGGTCATTTGCTCATGCCTTGCCAAAGAAATCTGCCTCTTGTGGAAGTTACACTTATAATTTCATCCATCTCATTTTATACCTCCGTGGTCTTGCCACACAGAGAGGAGGTTGTCATAACAGACTGATGTGGGCAAAGGTGGGATCACACACAGGAACAAACCAAGAATCAACACGAACAGAACAGAGGTTATGCTTCAAAGCAAGCAAATCCTAGTCAATCAAGTTCATTTATTTGCTTGACTGATTTATATCCCATTAACAAGTGCTAAAAGTTTTCCCTTACTATGAGTAGAAATTTAAGCATGTGGTAAAATATAGCACTGAAAAGTAAATTACACCATGGATCTGGCATTTTTATCACTTAGCCCCTAGAAGAGGGCCTGCTTAGATAAGCTGAGCCTGCCTATTTACTCTTGCAAGTTGTCAGATTCAAACTTTCTGCTCTAACCCCAATTAGATCATTATTTCCCCCTTTTGCCATAGCAGGAACCCAAGACCTGCTAGACATTTAATCCTCATTAATGTGTCCTAACCTTCTCTTGCCGATGCTTAAACAAAGTCAGTGGTGGAGGGGGAAAGGGGGGGAGGGCAGGGCTATGAAAGGTGCCTAATGAAAGTGCCCTGTGGTGAGTCGAATTTGGGAGACCAACCAATGAGAAGAGCCTTGGTGGAGCAGTGGGCTAATGCCTCCTTAAGTAACACCAGCTGCCTGCAATTAGTGCAGGTTCGCATCCCACCAGGCTCAAGGTTGACTCAGCCTTCCATCCTTCCGAGGTAGGTAAAATGAGGACCCAGATTGTTGGGGGCAATTAAGCTGACTTTGTAATAATGCCGCTTGGGGTGTGTGTGAAAGCCCTAATAAGCAGGCATATACATAGAATGAAGGCTACTGCTGAGCTTGTAAGCCGCCCTGAGTGTTCGGAGAAGGGCGGGATATAAATGGAATTAAAATAAAAAATAAATAAATAAAAAACCCCTTCCTGGGTTCATGGTGGCAGACTGGGAGAGAACTTCTGGGGCTGTAAGTAAGTAAAGAGGACAATTTTAATACACTTGATCTTCTTTCTTTCAGGCCTGATGCATCTTTTAACATCCTCCCGCTTGGGCAGATCAAAATTAGCTGGCAACACAAGAATTTCAGAAAACATATTTTCCACAAATGCTTATTCTCCAAACTACAAAACATGTGCAGAGAGTTTTTGCCACTGAAGTCATTGGGGCTCATTAGAGCTTTCTTAATGCACGACATGTGCTGCTAACCCAAAGCTCTTCAAAAAGCAGAATCTCTTCTAGTTAGTGCAGACTTCAAGTTCTGATCCAGAAAGAAAGGATCAGTTTTATCTGAAAGAATCTATCAAGAACCAACAACCTAAAGTATCTTAGATTCCTGAGCACCAACTGTACAATCTTAGTAGAGTTGATATTATTTTATTTTTATTTATCATACAGTATGTAGAAACTGCCCAAATCCTGCACAGAGGGCCTTTGGTGGTGAAAAATTATAACAATTTTTTTTCTTTCTCTGCCTTCATTTTTCTTTTAAAAATGATTAATAAATTTAAAACATTATATAATCTTCTGGACAGACTACTTACCCAAACTTATAACTTATAAATAACATATGTTGTGATGAGTTTTGTCACTCATATCAATGTCAGACCTCACCTCCCAGCATTTTCCATAAATGTGGTCTACAAAGTGCTTGGAAACCTCTAATTCAATCTGCGTTCTTCAGGGCTCTCCAAACTTGGTAACTTTAAGACTTGTGAAGCAAAGCTGGCTGAGGAATTTTGGGAATTGTAATCCACAAATATTAAAGCTGTCAAGTTTAGAGACCTCTGGTCTAGACATTCTCACTTTGGTTCAAGAATCTGCTTTGACGAGCTGATCTAGTGTAGCTTCTTGAATCAAATGGCCTGCTTTGGGTCAATATCCTTTCTCCAAGATTCAATCTTCTCCAAAACTTGATTCCCTCCTTGGCTGTCTTCAGCATCTCAGTTGCTTGGCTTGTCAATTGCAAATGGCAATAAGAGGTCTCTTGCAAGCCAGCACCACTGACAAACTCTCTGCCCTGGATGAAAAGAAAGTAGTCAGCAGCTTCTGAGTGACCCACCTGACAGGTCTCCAGGTGTAGATTCTGCCCTGCCTTGAGCTTCATCTCCATCCATACATTCCATCAGTCTGAGATTGCTGCTTCATGGCATTTGAATTTCAAATGTGCCATAGTGTTTAGGAATCTTCCTCCTTCCCTTTCTTTCTTTTACAAATGTATAGTCCAACCGCATCCAAAACTTTCCTAGCCTTTTAATTTTAATCTGGGTCATTTTAACTGGCTTACTCACTTTTTAAAAAAGAATTGCTTTGATTCTGCTTTAGGAAGTTTACCTCCATTAGTGTATTAAGTCCCCTAGCTTTGGTTAATCTAGATGTGCCACAAGCTCATGTGTTCCAAATGTGAGCATCGAACTATCATTTAATGTTGGGGGATACAAAGCAACTTTAATAATTAGTTGCATTGTTTCAGCTATTCTCAATTTCCAGTGCACTCTTACAGATCCTTTGCCTTCAACAATGACTTTCATCTGTTGGGTAAATGGGCAAAATGGGTCATTTGATTCAATTTCAGTGAATTGATCCAGCTCCAGTCCCTTTCTTTAACTAAATTAATCATTGGTGGTGTCCCAGTAAATGCAGGTCTCATTCTAATGTTTTCCAGAGTTGGCTCCCAAACCCTTACCTTGGCCACTTTAAGAACATTGAGCCATCTTTATTGCTCCATCATCTGGATACGTCTATTAATGAATCATCCTCATGGAATGTAGTTTGGCTTGTTCTCAACAGCAGTTCTTTCTATGGGAGCACTTAATTTCCTTTTGCTTGTGGCTGCTGTGTTGTTTCCATTCTGCTTTGGGAAGTTTGTCTCCAGTGGTGTATTGACTCCCATGGCTTTTGTTACTCCTAAATATGCCTCCCCCACTGCTTTCTGAGCATTCTTCACTAAGCATCCTTTCAGCAACTACAAGTTGGCATCTTCTCTTGTTTCATCCACAGCAACATCAAACTACTGTGGAGGCTGTTTAGCATTTGTTTACTGAAGTCTGCTTGGGGTAGAGTTGCCCTTCAATGCTTAATGGGCACCATCTCTCTCTCTCATCTCAAGTGCTTCATCTCATTTTTGGTTTTGTTGAGACTCTGGAAAGAGTGCAGAGAAGAGCAACAAGGATGATTAAAGGCTGGAGGCTAAAACATATTACCCCCCGTAGATAGGGCCCGCAACTTGGGAGTCCTCCTAGATTCACGGCTTACTTTGGAAGACCACATAGGAGCTGTGACTAGGGGGGCCTTTGCCCAGGTTCGCCTGGTGCGCCAGTTGCGGCCCTATCTAGACCGGGATGCCCTGCGTACGGTCACTCATGCGCTCGTGACCTCTCGTTTAGACTACTGCAACGCTCTCTACATGGGGCTGCCCTTGAAGACCACTTGGAGGCTCCAACTGGTACAGAATGCAGCCGCGAGAGTTGTGTTGGGAGTCTCCCGATACTCCCATGTTACACCTCTGCTCCGCGAGCTGCATTGGCTCCCAGTTGTCTTCCGGGTGAGGTTCAAGGTGCTGGTATTGACCTACAAAGCCCTAGATGGCATGGGTCCGGAATACCTTGGGGAGCACCTGCGGCCGGCATCAACTTCCCTCCGCCCAATACGCTCCCACAGAGAGGGTCTCCTCAGGGTGCCACCGGTCAAAGAATGCCGACTGGTGGCCCCCAGGGGGAGGGCGTTCTCTGTGGGCGCGCCAGATTTATGGAACCATCTTCCGGTTGAGCTCCGGATGGTGCCCAACCTTCGCTCCTTCCGGCGCAATCTAAAGACGTATCTTTTTGAACAAGCTGGCCTGGCCTGATGGGAGGGGGTTGGGTTTTTATTACTTTTAAATGCGTTTTAATCTATCTAAGAGTTCTGGGCACTTGTTTAATCTTTTTTTAATTTTTGTATTCTGTCTTTTTAACATGTATTGCCCTGTTCACCGCCCTGAGTCCTTCGTGAGAAGGGCGGTATACAAATAAAATTAATAATAATAATAATAATAATAATAATAATAATAATAATAATAATAATAATAATAATAATAATAGTAATAATAATAATATGAAGAACAGTTGCAGGAATTGGATTTGTCTAGACTAGTGAAAAGAAGGACCAGGGGAGACATGATAGCAGCATTCCAATATCTCAGGGGTTGCCACAAAGAAGAGGGGCTCAACCTATTCAAAGCACCTGAAGGCAGGACAAGAAGCAACGGATGGAAACTAACCAAGGAGAGAAACAACCTAGAACTAAGGAGAATTTTTCTAACAGAGAGAACAATTAACCAGTGGAACTTCAGAAGTTGTGGGTGCTCCATCACTGGAGGCTTTTAAGGAGAGCCTGGGCAGCCTCTTGTCTGGAACGGCATAGGGTCTCCTGCATGAGCAGGGGATTGGACTAGGGGACCTCCAAGGTCCCTTCCAACTCTGTTATTCTGTTATTCTGCTTTTTACAGATCCACTGAACAAAGGGGGAAAATTATAGCCGGTTTCTGATACAGTGTCCTATTCTTAAATGAACCAATCATTTACCATCAAGCTATTTTTCATTGTTTCTGCCCTTCAATATAGGTTCAATTTCTGCTTCATTTAATCACAACTGTTTCTAGGCCACTTCACTCATATAACTCAGAACAGCTTACAGTAAAATATAGGATACATACAACTCATTATAGTATAAAACATTATAGAGTAACAATAATAAATAATGTAATAAATTTGATAAATATGTCCTCCACCTCTTCACCAAAACAAGTGAATACCAGGGGACACAGGACCAATCCTGGGACACCATATTTGATACTCCTCTGCAACTTGATGAAGACCCATTTTTCCCCCTATTCTTCTCTTAACTGCCCTGCCATCCAAACACAATTAACTGCTGGTAGTCCTTGATTAACTAGGGCAGGGGTCTCCAACTTTGTCCATTTTAAGATTTGTGGACTTCAACTCCCAGAATTCTTTAGCCAGCTGGCTGAGGAATTCTGGGAGATGAAGTCCACAAGTTTTAAAGTGGCCAAGGATGGAGACCCCTGAATTAGGACAATTGGGACTGGAATTTCCATTGTTAAGCAACAACATCACATAACAGTGCTGCTAAGCAACAGAAATTCCAGCGCTTCCAGTGGCCATTATAAGCGAATCCTGCGCCATCATTGAGTGTGATGTCAGATGGTTGCCATTTGTAAGCTCCTGCCAGCTTCTCCATAGTTTTTGCTTATTGGAAGCCGGAAAATGGTGATCACATGCCTGAGGAGGCAGTGCAACAGCTGTGAATTTGGGGGACTAGTTGTAAGTACTACAGGTAGTCCTCAATTTACAACAGTTGGCTTAGTGACCGTTCGAAGTCACAACGGCACTGAAAAAAGTAACTTGTGACCATTTTCCACACTTACATTGTGATGTAGTTAATGTTGTTAGTGATCAGAATTCAGACGCTTGGCAACTGGCATGTATTTATGACCGTTGCAGTCTCCTAGGACCACGCGATCCCCTTTTGCAACCTTCCGACAAGCAAAGTCAAGGGGGTAGTCAGATTCACTCAACAGCCGTGCTACTAGCTTCACAACTGCAGGGATTCGCTTAACAATGGTGGCAAGAAAGGTCGTAAAATGGGGCAAAACTCACATAACAACTGTTTCGCTTAGCAACAGAAATTTTGGGCTCAATTGTGGTCATAGGTAGAGGACTACCTCTAGTCATTCAAGACTACTGTGAGTTTAAAAGTTGCTGGATGAGTGGTCATTAAGTGAGGACCGCCCACAGTATGCAGATCAGTAGAGATGGGCAGAATATGCATCTGAAGCAGGGAAGGCACTTCACACTAAGGAGAGGCTGCGCTCTCTGCACTTGCTGCCAGCTCCTGTGCATTTTCCCCCCTTCCCTGCTCACAGAATAGCTGCACCATTGCAGAGAAGACATATTAGGGTTCTAGCAACCTCTGTCCTGCCTTTAAGATGGGGCAATGTTTTGCCTTATTCCAATTATTTTTAAGCCTTGCTATAAGGGGCAGTTTCATAATTATAATTTATTTTGTCCCCACAACTGTGAATTTGCGGCAACTGGAAATTCACTATGTACTCCCTCTCCCGTGTGAATAAACAATGGGCTCATTTCTGGTTTTATTTGCCTGCTTTTTGTCCAGTATCTCTCTTCAGCTAAGTGTGTGTTGTTGCATATTCTGAGTTTGACTACAGGAGCCACACTGAATCTTTCAGAGAAACTCTGGCAGAGAAAACCCGTTCTCTGCATACAATGAATTTATTGATAGATTTATCCCATTAGCTGTATTTACCTGTCAGTCCTAACAACACTAATGAGCTGTTTTTCAAGGACTAATGAGAATTGTGACGGCTCATGGGTGTTTCCAGTGGCGCTGCTGAGCACCACTGATTGTGTATGGAAACGGGGCTTGGACCCTTTGGGATGTTAATGGCACTCTCAGAGGTGCCTTAATGGCATTGCTGCAGAATGGGGATAATTCTTGCCCGTCACCCAGCCATCTGCAAGGCTTCTAGTGGAGCCAGGGCAGAGGGAGTGGGAGGGGAGGTTGTAGATACATTGTGCCTTCACCCCCTCCCCTACTTAGTCATGTGTGGTGGGCTTCTTACTCTGAAGGGGATGCTTGGGAAAGAAATCTCTCTTTCCTTACTGCCGCTAGGTATTCTTCCTCGCAGTTCAAGTTGGTAGGGGTGGAGGAAGCCAAGCTGCCTTGGAGTGAAGAGTCAGGAAGGATTGTTCTATCTTTTCCTTCCTCGTTGCCCATCATTGGGCTGGAACCAGTGTTGGAATAATCTTCCTTATCACTTAGTCATTGAGAGTCAGGCAGCATTTGCATTTAGAGAATTAAGGTTGATTGCAGTCAGCCAGACATTTACGTGGGGTTTGGCACTTGCATCTACCTATGGCAGTGGTGGCGAACCTTTTAGAGACTGAGTGCCCAAACTGCAACCCAAAACCCACTTATTTATCACTGGGTGCCAGGTGGGCGTGGCCCACTGGGTGGGTGTGGCTCTGGTGGTCATGGAAGATTGGGTGGGTGTGGCCAAGGTGGGTGTGGTCACCTCAATGTTGCTCGTGGGAAGGGACACCTGTGGGAGGTGGGCAGGGTTGGGGGAGCTCCAGGAGGTCTCTGGCAGGTGGGGCAGTAGGCAGGAGACTCATCCTGTGGGGTGAGGTGAGGCAGAGTGGGGGTGCCATTGCCATAGGGCAAGGCAAGGGCTGGGGCAGCTGCTGCCTGACACCATCGGCCCATCAGCACCATTGGCTGACAGAGGCCAGCGAGCGCATGGGGGCCAATGGTATCCATCAGTAGCCACAGCCTCGACCGGCACACTCTGGGGCTCCGCAGCCTGTCGCCAGCAGTTCAAAGAAGCCGCCTCCGAGATGGATGGTCGGCCAACAGCTGAGGAGGTGATGCAGTGATTCATGCTTGGGAAAAGGAGAGAATGCGAGGCCAGGAGGGACGGAATGTGGGGGAGGGAAACCAGCCGTGCCAGGCTGCTTTCAGCCACACGGGATCTCGGCGAATTAGCAGGTGGCTGGTTGAAGAGGGACAGTTGCCACCTCTGGGGCATGGCGCGGGTGCCCACAGAGAGGGCTCTGAGTGCCGCCTCTGGCACCTGTGCCATAGGTTCACCACCACTGTTAAGGGGGTCATCACAGGATGTAAGCTTTATTATTATTATAACGTACACAACAATGTAAAATCACGACTGCTTGTGTTGGCCTTCATTTGCATCAGGTTCTTCCCAAGAGTCTGGGATGTCGTAATGTATGTGCAGATCCAAGCAGATCCAAACCTTTTGCAACAGACAGGTGGAAACTTTGTCAATGCAGATTGTCAAAGATTTTTTGGTATGCTTATGGAGCATCTCAGTCGTCCAGGGCACGGTTGTTCAAAAGGGGCTTTCTTTCAAAAGGCAACTGGACTTTCTTGTTTTGCTAGAAGACATTTCTGAGAGACTCTCAGAAAGAGTGCTGATGACCAGATGACTGTGAGGACTGTAAATCCTTCCGTTCACTACCATTCAGTCAGAACTGAAGAAGCTTCTTGGATGAGATGCAACACCTCTTCTCGCAAAACAAGAAAGTCCAGTTGCCTTTTGAAAGAAAAACACCTTTGGGACATTTTTTTGGCATGCCGATAACCATTGGGACCACCACAGCCAGTTTATGCCACAATCTTTCCATTTTGATTTTCAGATCTTGGTTTATTCTATTAGAATTCTTTTCTCCAGTTCTTCTGTTATCTCCTGGCATTGCCACTTCCGTTATCCACACTTTCTTCTTTTAGGTTCTGTCAGTTTTAGCTGGAATTCCTACAATATTTTAACCTCGTTTTCAGCTACTTTCTCAACTGTACATTCCCATCAATTTTTCATTACTGGTGTTATGTACTGGGCTTTTGGAATATCACCACGTGCATTGCTGGAGAACTAACGGTTCTAACTAACTAACTAACTCAGACAGGACGTCTCCAGTCCTGCAATTGGTCAACTTTGGGTGGCAAACATGGGTTCAATCCAATTGGTTGCTACCATAGGGTCTGGCTATATATTGAGGCAGGGTGACTCCAAATCCTCAGTACAGTTTCTGCTTAAATAAAGAATGAGTTTCTCTGTACTCATCTGCGTGTCTTTGTTCATGCTCATCAGAGCCCACAACATAATAGTGGCGACGAGGATGGGATCCTGTTTCACCACCTAAGGGCTGAAGTCACGAGGGGACAGCATTACTCGCTAGAGGGAAGAGGCATCTTCCCCCCCCTCTAGCTGACTAGTAAAGCTACACTAGCGGCTGCATGCTCAGAGGACGTGTTCCCTGAGCCTAAGAAGCAGGATCCAACAACAGCACAGGAATTGAGGAAAGATGCCAAAGTTCGGCAAACTCAGAGAATTCGACATTAAACATCCAGAAGATTGGTCGTCTTACCTCTCACAAGTGGAGAATTACCTACGAGCTAACCAGATTGCAGAGGAAGGCCTAAAAGCTGCGATGTTGCTGTGCATGTGTGGGCCAGCGACTTTTGATCTAGCAGAAAACCTCTTCGTGCCAACACCCATTGAAGCAGTATCATTTGCTGACCTTAAGAAGAAGTTGACCGGGCATTTTCAGCCAAAAATGTCGGAGATGGCATGGCGTTTTAAATTCGACCAACAAGTGCAGCTTCCTGGTGAGACAGCATCAGAGTTTATCGCGGGCCTAAGGCAGGCCGCATGTCTCTGCAAGTTTTTGAATTTAGAGGAGTGTCTGAGAGACCAACTTGTCTGTGGCCTGACAGAACCCTGCAACAGAGATTGTTTGCCAGACCAAATCTCACATTTGCCGAAGCACAGGACAAGGTCATGGCTGACGAAGCAGCCGAAGGTGCAGTACAAACAGTGCAGCCCACCAAATCTCCAAAGATAGAAGATTCTGTCCACTGCGAGGTTGCCAAATGCAGTGGAGAATCATCAGAAGACGAAGAACCCAAAATAAACAAGCTCCAGAGACAGCCAAGCACGCAAAACCATGGCAATCTGCAAAGAGAGAACAATTACAAGGCAGTTCTCTTACCTAGATATAAGGGGTGTGGAGGCAACCACTCCCGTGCAAATTGCAGATTCCGTTCGGCCACGTGTAGAGCTTGCGGAAGGACCGGCCACATCGCGGTGGTGTGCAGAGCTCACCAGAGAGACAGGCCACCCAAGCACCAGTCGGAGAAACCGACTAGGAAAGGTACTGGGGCCCTTGGTCCAGTCAGTGTGGGGTTCTTCAAGAGCCAGAGAAGCGTTTGTCGCACCGGGGCTTGTCGTCCCCTTAAGCCTAAACTTAAGCTCTTGGTGGAGCTACAAGGAATTCCATGCAAAATGGAATTGGACTCTGGCTCAGCGGTCTCAATCATCTCGCATGACACATTCAACCTTGTGTGCAGACGCAGCAAACAGTGGGCTAAATTAAGTCCCTCAGATATTATTTTAACAGATTTTCAGAATGCTCAGGTTAAAGTTAAGGGTGAAGCCACCTTATTGGTGAAATTTAAAGGGTTTTTGGGGCACCTGGATGTCATAGTAGTAGAGGGCCCAAGAACAAGTCTTATAGGACTTGACTGGTTTGAGGCTTTGGGCATTCAAATAACAGGCATTAACTGGACACAGACAGCAGACCTCATGGCTGTTTGTGAGGAATTCACGGATATTTTTGAGTCAAAACTGGGAACTTATACTGGGCCACCAATTTCCTTTAAATTAGATCCTAACATTGTACCGATAAGGGTCAAGCCTCGCAGAGTTCCCTATAACTGTACTGGGGGTTAGGGGTATCCATGCAGTCTTTATATAGTCTCTCATAGTCTTAACAACCAATCAGATTGAACCCATCATTCCCACCAAGTTAACTGCAGCCTGAACTGGGAAAGTCCTATCTGTTTTTCTGGAGAACCGTTAGCTTTCCAGCGTACATGTGATAAGGTATTCCCCAAAGCTCAATACATAACATAGCCTGATGTTTTGGTTTCTGATAATGGGGCTCAATTCACTGCTGCTGAGTTTCAGGCTTTTCTCAGAGCTAACCTCATCAGACATGCTACGTCTGCACCATTTCACCCCTCTTCGAATGGACAAGCCGAAAGCATGCTGAGGACAACAAAGGAGGCGCTCAAGCGCATCATCACAGGTGACCGGCATCATAGACTGGCAGATTTCCTGCTCTGTCAACATTCTACACCCTGCAGAGCTACAGGTAAAAGTCCTGCTGAGCTTCGTTGGGGAAGGCGCTTAATTACTAAACTGGACAGGTTGCATCCAGACAGAATGGCATCCAAAGCCTCTAAACCAAAACCCCCAAGGGGGCTGCAAATAGGTGATTGGATTTGGGCCAGGAACTATGGGCCTGGAAACTTGTGGGTTCCTGGTCATGTGATCAAAGAATCCGGACCCCTATCTTATAAAGTGGGGTTGGAGGGAGGGCGACTGGTCAGAAGACATATTGACCAACTTAGGAAAAGATTTCCAGAACAGTCACTGAGGACTATGACACAAGACCCTCCCGAGGTCCTCAAGCTGGCGCCCAAGCCAGCTCACACCAGAACCACCAGGGTTTTTCCTTTCTCAGTGGAACTTGATTCAGAAGAGGAACATGGCAGCTCAGAAGTGTAACATGGGACCCCTGAACCAGCCGAATCTCAGCGACCGCTGTGCCTACTCTGCTAAACAGTCAGACTCTGGGATGGGCCAACCTGGAGAGGCCAGCCAGAGCAATTCAACTCCCCTGGACACAGGAGCACAAGGGGACATGGGTCTACCCAGCCCACTGGGTAAGCTGGTAGACCACAAAGTGACTGGAACTCCAAGGTGTTCCTCCAGACCATATAAACCCCCAGCATATCTTACAGACTATGTTGTAAAATAAAGTGATGTGTAATGTATGACATTGTACCACTACCTACAGAAATTGGGGGTAAAATGTAACTGCTGTCAAGCATGTTCACTGAGATGTTGTTTTATCTCTTGTAGTATATTGCATTGACAAGCTATTCTTTAATCTCTTTGTAGTCCACTTTACAAGGCACATCTGTGAAGGTTGCGTAATATCATTCTAACTACCTTGGAATAACAAAGCATTACATTTATTATTGTTTATTATTATTTTAGTATTTTGGTTGTTGGAAGTGATTGTCAAGGGTATTATAGCCTGATCTTAGGAGGGAGGGGTGTTATGTACTGGGCTTTTGGAATATCACCACGTGCGTTGCTGGAGAACTAACAGTTCTCCAACAACTCAGACAGGACGTTTCTGGTCCTGCAATTGGTCAACTTTGGGCGGCAAACATGGGTTCAATCTGATTGGTTGCTACCATAGGGTCTGGCTATATATTGAGGCAGGGTGACTCCAAATCCTCAGTACAGTTTCTGCTTAAATAAAGAATGAGTTTCTCTGTACTCATCTGCGTGTCTTCGTTCCTGCTCATCAGAGTCCATGACATAATAACTGGCACATGATAATTTTTATAGATGTCCAATAAATCATTTTGGTGACTGTGTTATATCACTGTTTATAATCAGTTTGTGTGATTTTCTTGCCTGAACTGAGGATATGATCTACTGTTTCTTCTGCTTCTTTGCACATCTGCATTCTGAGGCATTTAATGATTTTGTTCAGTTCTGGACTTTTGCATTACTTCAGATAGCTTGATCTTGTTAATGTTCCAGTTGTAAGCCATTGCCAAGTTTTATCTTTATTCACTTTCCCCTCAATCTTTTGTAGAAATTGACCACATAATGCTTTTCCTTGTGTGTTCATGTTTCATTACATTATTTCAATATTTACTTCTGTACATTTTTATTAATAATTTTATTAAGCTTATCAAGATACAAATACAAAAAAAATAAAAATAGTGTGAAAATGGGGGAGGGAAAAGGGAAGAGAAAGAAGGGTAGGGGGAAAGGGAGAAAAAAAGAAAGAGAGCAATTCTTTTTAGCACAGCAGAATAAATTAGTAACATTACACTCATCTTTTGATTTTTAAATACTTAATATGTAGCCATATTTGTAACCACAAAGTTATCTAATTGACAAAACCCAGGTCAAAGTTTCATTTTTTTTTCAATTTCAAGCACATAAAGCTCTCTCCTTGGTGCTTTTTCACTTTAAACACAACTGGATTTTACTTAGCTAACTCTTGAAGGGGAAATTATTAATGGCTGTGGTTTTTGTAGTTTTATTTATAGTTTTATAACCTTTCATTTATTTCCATTGTTGCTTTTTCTCACTTTAACATATTGTCACCCATCCAGAATCTAATGAGTTGGGCAGGCTACAAAAATCCATGAAATAAATAAGCAAATGATGGATGAGCTGAGGATTCCCCCATTATGTGGGGTTTTGGGGGAGTGAAGCAGGTGCAGAAGAGCGAGAGGCTACCAGTTCATGAACAACAGGGTAATTTATTAATTTTATGTGAAGTATTGCTTTTATAGACTTCGTGGTTATATTGTAAATTGGCAGGAATCTTTTGGGATACCTACACTACATAAATGCTGCAAATGATAAATAAATAGGTAAATGTCAAATTTGGATTTAGCATCAATCTATTTTCCTTATTCCGGTC